>NC_089839.1:27589659-27889659 GCF_035609145.1 Eleutherodactylus coqui
CCCGGAGAGCACCAGAGAGGCTCCCGCTTCAACCTCTGTCCTGCAAAAAACACCTCTCTCAACTACTTTCTGTCTCTTCTTCTTGCTTAGCTCCCCCTCTTTAAAAAAACAATACCAATACAAAGAAAACAACATAATACTACGATTAAACAGCAATAAACCGCCCCCCCCCCCCCCCCCCCTCACACTTGGCCCACTTTGGATAACCGCTATATACCAGGGCCACCTCACAAAACCAGACGTTCTGGAGATGCTCTGACCTAGAGTCTACACATCACATTTTGGCCCTTGTCACAATTGCTCAGATCCTTACACTTGTCCATTTTTCTACTTCCAATATATCAACTTCAACTTCACCCCTGATAGGTGCCATATTATCCAGATAACCAATATTGTTCACCTCACCTATCCATGATTCTAATTACCGTTGTATATTCTTATGAGACCTCTGTATCAGCTATAGCTGCAGAACATAAACGGCGCTCGGCTCAGCCCAGAATAAGTAATCCACAGCCTTTCGATTCAGTTGTAACACCCAAGGATTTGCATTAGTTTCAGACAATGAGAAAACACTGGAGCCGCCTCGAAATCATCGGATATTAAGTGACCACCTGGGCGCACATCTATTTGCCAACGCTCCTCTGCTATTCGCGGCATCTGATGGAGCAGAACATCGCCTCAGGTAACATGTGGATAGAAAATAACTAGACAAATAAGCTCCATTTTACGCTGCATATCGCAATACATCAAATCCAAAACAAATTGTGACTGCGGCAGAAACAATGGATTTATCACCGGCACGTAGCACATTATAGGAGCATAGTGGAGAAATTACCCGGAATATCAAGAGCAGATTGAGCAGACTTCAGCAGCAGACTAAGGCATGAGGAGCAATAGCAAGGGGCCTCGATATGGGAGACCCTACAAAGGACCACTGCCAAAGGTCTGAGAAGGTTCAGGGCTACTCACTCCCATCATTGTGTCTTGTGATATCTTCTTACAGCATGACCCCCTTCCTAAAGAACCTAGAAGAGATTCTGACAACTCCTGAGATGCAGGACAAGCAGATGTAGATTGTGGGGCATCAACAAAAGGGGTTATGTACGTAAAACTTAAAGAGGTAAACTATATTGATGGCCTAATCTCAAAAAAAGTCATGAATAGTAGATTGGCGGAGGTGCACCATGCCGATCAGCCATTCACTAGGCCAGTGCAAATGTGTGCTGAATTGAATTTTGCAGGAAGTAGACAGCTTTGTTCTTACTGTAGTGGCCAGGCTTGGTATTACAAGTCAAGTTCCCATTGCAATGAATCGCCTGCAATACCAGGCTTGGCCACTGCAGCAGGAGCAGCGCTGTCTGTTTCCTGCGAAAATCATCTCAGTGCAGAAGCACAGCGGCCTGGCAAACAGCTAATCGCCAGGGGTCCCAGACAATGCTGCATAAAAACGTTGCACATACAGTATGCAATGTACAGAGTTTTCGTTCGTACCCATAGAGAACAGTAGGGCTCTGGTCAAAGCATACCTTTAAAAAAAAGGTTTTCAAATTTCCCGCGCTGCATATAAATCCTGGCAAATGGTCTGGTGGGCGGGCCGGACTGTCTGCGGTGGACGGCATTCCTCCGTAATGCCGCCCCACTCTGCTACCGTGACCTGAAACATCCTCCACACTACCAATGCAGGACCGCTGCGTGTGCTGTTGAGTCTAAAACAGACACATGAATTGAGCATGCGCCGATCCCTGGCGCATGTACGAGAGCTGGAGTACAGCATAGATGACGTCACGGTAGCAGAACGGCGCAGTGTTAAGGAAGGAATGCAGCTCCCCAGAGATGTCCAGCTCGCCAGGAAAGTTGAAAAACTTTTTTCTAAAGGCAGGGCTGTCCCGTCTATGAGCCGAGTGGAGCACTCTCCCCCAGGCAGCGCCTTTCCCAATTGCAGAAAGCATTCCAACTGCCTGCATAAAGGTGAGTACTGGCAATCTTCCCGACTGGGCATCTTCCCAGTAGGTCACGCTGCTACCTGGGATCAGCCTCTGGCTGAATTTGAAGCTAATTGTCTGGCGCAGAGTGTTGATGCAGCAGAAATGCCGTCCTAAGCTCTCGCTCACAACCTGAAGGTTGCAAGTTCAATCCCTGAATGGTCCAGGTAGCTGGTTCAAGGTTGACTCATCCTTCTGAGGTTGGTAAAATGAGTAACCAGCTTGGTGGGGCTGAAAGCGCTGCGGAATAGGTTGGCGCTATACAAATAACAAGATTTATGGCGCCTAACCGCCCTACTACTGAGCGGGTTTGTGTTCATTCAGAGAAACTCCACTGAAGTCACATGACAGGAGAGTCCAAGGGAGCGGCTGGTTCCAAGCAAATTTGCAAAAACAGCAGTGCAGGGGTTCCGAGTTTCTGGCAAATATATTTCTCCGCACACACAGTATCAGGAGATACTCTGCACATCTTCCCATCACAGCTGTCTACTCACTCTGCCCACCTTCCGCTTTTCAGTCAGTGATTTCCAGCTCAGAACAAGAGGCTCCTCACATCCTCCCCCTCTTAAAGAGAATGCATTGATTACACAGCAGGCACATGCTAAACAGTAACACATCAGTAACACATACCAGTGGACTGTAGACTTGACTGGAGCAATCAATGCCAGTCAGCTGCTGCAAAAGCAAATAAATTCTTGGGGTGCATTAAAAGAGGTGGAGGGACGAGAACATTATTCTTCCACTACACTGTGTACAGTTCTGGACACCGGTGCTCTGGAAAGATGTCACAGTGCTTGTGGGGGTTCAAAGAAGGGCAACTAAATTAATAAACGGAATGAAGGGACTGGAATACCCAGAGAGGCATCAAAATTGGGTTTATTTACCCTGGAAAAAAGATGGCTAAGGGGCGATCAAATAACTATGTATGAATACATGAGGGGACGATACAAGGATCTCTCCCATGATCTGTTTATACCCAGGACTGCAACGGTAACGAGAGGACATCCTCTACATCTAGAAGAAAGCAGGTTTCATCACCAACACAGAAAGGGGTTCTCTACTGTAAGAGCAGTGAGACTGTGGAACTCTCTGCCTGAGGACGTAGTGATGGCAAAATCCATAAAGGAGTTTAAAAGGGGACTTGATGTCTTTCTTGAGCGGAAGGATATTACAGGATATAGACATTAGGTGACCAGCGGGTTTGTAGATCTCAAATGTTCAAATGATGATCCAGGGATTACTCTGGCTGCCATTATGGAGTCAGAAAGGAATTGCTTTCCTCTGGACCAACAAGGAAAGGGTGAAACAGGCTGAACTAGATGAATGTTGTCTTCATTCAGCCTAACATAATATGTTACATCAGCGTTGCAGCAAAAACTTACCCCCTTAAACCCCTTTCTAAATAGCATAATGTAGAAAACCTAAAAAAAACCAATAAAAAACTGTAATGCGGATCACATATGGAGATGAGTGCGCTAATCTTGGGAGTGCAATATCAGACATTGGGGCAGGACCTATAACCTTTCTCCAGAAAGAGTTGAAATTCACAACCAGAATGCTTAGTCAGCGACTGTGAAATTAGGAAAAATAATGTAATTTCTGACAGATTATATTTCTAACAGTGAAGGTAGATGTGTTCAGTACAGCCGAATCCTACCGCAATACACCAGTCACACCGCCAATATCCATGTGGGAGGGAGAAAATAATTGCATTTTCACACTAAGATGAGCGAGCTGCTAATTTATAGCCAAACAACGAGGACTAAATGGGGATGATGAGGGAAAGGAACAGTAAGGAGAACAATCCCAGTCACACCGACTAAGGCTGTGGTCTTAGCGAAGCACAGGCATGTGACAAGAACACGGCTATGCTGCACTAGAAATAGTGAGAAAGGGGGATTTACAGCTATTATGTCTTAAGCTTAATTGGCAGTGAAATTGCCCGTTCACAGGATCGGGAGGTACGTGTTATCCAGCTCCTATAGGAGTCAAGAAAACTCCTGCGCAACTCGCACCAAAAATAAGCCAGGTCCTATCTTTTCTCGCAGCATGGACCTTAGATGCGAGTTTTGCACACGCATGTCCTATCTCTGTTAGGGGCGAGCTTTTTGCGCATCTAACATTCCTTCGTTTGAATGATTCTATAGGAAACCATTAGTTCTATTAGACGCGGTCATTTCACGCGACTATTCTGCGCTAAAATCATGCTCGTGTGAATGCGGCCGAAGTATGAGTTATATGGAGTCAGTATTATGTCATACTTAGCTTGCACATGGCGGAGGAAGTATTATAGTAGTTATATTCTTGTACATAGGGGGCAGTATTATAGTAGTTATATTCTTGTACATAGGGGGCAGTATTATAGTAGTTATATTCTTGTACATAGGAGCAGTATTATAGTAGTTATATTCTTGTACATAGGAGCAGTATTATAGTAGTTATATTCTTGTACATAGGGAGCAGTATTATAGTAGTTATATTCATGTACATAGGGGGCAGTATTATAGTAGTTATATTCTTGTACATAGGGGGCAGTATTATAGTAGTTATATTCTTGTACATAGGGGGCAGTATTATAGTAGTTATATTCTTGTACATGGGAGCAGTATTATAGTAGTTATATTCCTGTACATAGGGGGCAGTATTATAGTAGTTATATTCCTGTACATAGGGGGCAGTATTATAGTAGTTATATTCTTGTACATAGGGGGCAGTATTATAGTAGTTATATTCTTGTACATAGGAGCAGTAATATAGTAGTTATATTCTTGTACATGGGAGCAGTATTATAGTAGTTATATTCTTGTATATAGGAGGCAGTATAATAGTTATATTCTTGTACATACGGGGCAGTATAATAGTAGTTATATTCTTGTACATAGGAGGCAGTATTATAGTAGTTATATTCTTGTATATAGGGGGTAGTATTATAGTAGTTATATTCTTGTACATAGGGGGCAGTATTATAGTAGTTATATTCTTGTACATAGGGAGCAGTATTATAGTAGTTATATTCTTGTACATAGGAGGCAGTATTATAGTAGTTATATTCTTGTATATAGGGGGCAGTATTATAGTAGTTATATTCTTGTACATCGGGGGCAGTATTATAGTAGTTATATTCTTGTATATGGCCGCCTGCAGACGAGCGGGTCGGATCCGGCAGCGAGAATTCTCGCCGCGCGATCCGACCCGAGCGCCTGCAGGGACGAGCGCGTACTCACCCGCGCCTGGCGGCCCCGGCTCTTTCATGGGCCGGCTGCCGCGCAGCCGGCGCATGCGCAGACCGGAGCCGGCGGCCGGGTGAGTGCGTGCCCCGCAGAAAATTAGGACATGCCGCGGTTTGTTTGCCGCGCGACATTTCGCGCGGCCAAACCGCGGCCGTCTGCATAGGAGTGCGTATTTTAATGCACTCCTATGCTGACTTTCAGCGGCGGAAATCCCGCGGGAAATCCCGCGGCGGGATTTCTGCTCGTGTGCAGGCGGCCTATAGGAGGCAGTATAATAGTTATATTCTTGTACATCGGGGGCAGTATTATAGTAGTTATATTCTTGTACATAGGAGCACTATTATAGTAGTTATATTCTTGTACATCGGGAGCAGTATTATAGTAGTTATATTCCTGTACATAGGGACAGTATTATAGTAGTTATATTCTTGTACATAGGGGGCAGTATTATAGTAGTTATATTCTTGCACATAGGAGGCAGTATTATAGTAGTTATATTCTTGTACATAGGGGGCAGTATTATAGTAGTTATATTCTTGTACATAGGAGGCAGTATTATAGTAGTTATATTCTTGCACATAGGAGGCAGTATTATAGTAGTTATATTCTTGTACATAGGGGGCAGTATTATAGTAGTTATATTCCTGTACGTAGGACAGTATTATAGTAGTTATATTCTTGTACATAGGGGGCAGGATTAGAGTAGTTATATTCTTGGACATAGGGGCAGTATTATACTAGTTATATTCTTGTACATAGGAGGCAGTATTATAGTAGTTATACTCTTGTACATAGGGGCAGTATTATACTAGTTATATTCTTGTACATAGGAGCATTATTATAGTAGTTATACTCTTGTACATAGGGGCAGTATTATACTAGTTATATTCTTGTACATAGGAGGCAGTATTATAGTAGTTTTATTCTTGTACATAGGGGGCAGTATTATAGTAGTTATATTCTTGTACATAGGAGGCAGTATTATAGTAGTTATATTCTTGTACATAGGAGGCAGTATTGTAGTAGTTATATTCTTGTACATAGGAAGCAGTATTATAGTAGTTTTATTCTTGTACATAGGGGGCAGTATTATAGTAGTTATATTCTTGTACATAGGAGGCAGTATTATAGTAGTTATATTCTTGTACATAGGAGGCAGTATTATAGTAGTTATATTCTTGTACATAGGAAGCAGTATTATAGTAGTTATATTCTTGTACATAGGAGGCAGTATTATAGTAGTTATATTCTTGTACATAGGAAGCAGTATTATAGTAGTTATATTCTTGTACATAGGAGGCAGTATAATAGTAGTTATATTCTTGTACATAGGGGGCAGTATTATAGTAGTTATATTCTTGTACACAGGGAGCAGTATTATAGTAGTGATATTCTTGTACATAGGGGGCAGTATAATAGTAGTTATATTCTTGTACACAGGGAGCAGTATTATAGTAGTTATATTCTTGTACATAGGGGGCAGTATTATAGTAGTTATATTCTTGTACATAGGAGGCAGTATTATAGTAGTTATATTCTTGTACATAGGAGGCAGTATTATAGTAGTTATATTCTTGTACATAGGAAGCAGTATTATAGTAGTTATATTCTTGTACATAGGAGGCAGTATTATAGTAGTTATAGTCTTGTACATAGGAAGCAGTATTATAGTAGTTATATTCTTGTACATAGGGGGCAGTATTATAGTACTTATATTCTTGTACATAGGAGGCAGTATTATAGTAGTTATATTCTTGTACATAGGAGGCAGTATTATAGTAGTTATATTCTTGTACATAGGAGGCAGTATAATAGTAGTTATATTCTTGTACATAGGGGCAGTATTATAGTAGTTATATTCTTGTACATAAGAGGCAGTATTATCGTAGTTATATTCCTGTACGTAGGACAGTATTATAGTAGTTATACTCTTGTACATAGTGGCAGTATTATAGTAGTTATATTCTTGTACATAGGGGACAGTATTATAGTAGTTATATTCTTGTACATAGGGGGCACTATTATAGTAGTTATATTCTTGTACATAAGGGGCAGTATTATAGTAGTTATATTCTTGTACAAAGGAGCACTATTATATTAGTTATATTCTTGTGCATAAGGGCAATATTATAGTAGTTATATTCTTGTACATAGGGGGCAGTATTATACTAGTTATATTCTTTTACATAGGAGCAGTATTATACTAGTTATATTCTTGTACATAGGGGGCAGTATTATAGTAGTTATATTCTTGTATATAGGGGGCAGTATTATAGTAGTTATATTCTTGTACATAGAGGGCAGTATCATAGTAGTTATATTCTTGTACATAGGGGCAGTATTATAGTAGTTATATTCTTGTACATAGGGGGCAGTATTATAGTAGTTATATTCTTGTACATAGGAGCAGTATTATAGTAGTTATATTCTAGTATATAGGAGCAGTATTATAATAGTTATATTCTTGTACATAGGGAGCAGTATTATAGTAGTTATATTCTAGTATATAGGAGCAGTATTATAGTAGTTATATTCTTGTACATAGGAGCAGTATTATAGTAGTTATATTCTAGTATATAGGAGCAGTATTATAATAGTTATATTCTTGTACATAGGGGCAGTATTATAGTAGTTATATCCTTGTACATAGGAGGCAGTATTATAGTAGTTATATGCTTGTACATAGGGGGCAGTATTATAGTAGTTATATTCTTGTACATGGGGGCTGTGTTATAGTAGTTATATTCTTGTACATAGGGGGCAGTATTATAGTAGTTATATTCTTGTACATAGGGGACAGTATTATAGTAGTTATATTCTTGTACATAGGGGGCAGTATTATAGTATTTATATTCTTGTACATAGGGGGCAGTATTATAGTAGTTATATTCTTGTACATAGGGGACAGTATTATAGTAGTTATATTCTTGTACATAGGGGGCAGTATTATAGTAGTTATACTCTTGTACATAGGAGGCAGTATTATAGTAGTTATATTCTTGTACATAGGAGCAGTATTATAGTAGTTTTATTCTTGTACATAGGGGGCAGTATTATAGTAGTTATATTCTTGTCTATAGGGGGCAGTATTATAGTAGTTATATTCTTGTACATAGGGGGGCAGTATTATAACACCATTGAGTCATATTTCTTCCACTTAAATTACATGGGATTATAAATCATATTTCAATAAGACACTTAGAGACCAATTTTTGAGGCAAGCATTTTGTACTGTGTTTCTATATTTTTGCCCACCCTCTATTTTTTTTTACCTGTTCAGTTATTGATTATTTTGTCTGATTCATGGATACAAGGCTTATTACCTACAGCCTGCAAAACCCTTATCCCTGTCTTTCTACTCACCACCTTGGATCTCCTTTACCACAAGGATTGGGATGGCTTTGGGGAAGTCAATAAACACTGAGCAAAAATGCATTGACGATTTTCTTACCTTGAATCGAACTGTAACGGCTCCTCATTTTCTTCTTTTCTTTAGGGCTTTGCTCTTTTCTATTTACCTTGCTGTTCTTTGACCTTCTGCTATATCTAGTTTTCTCATGGACATCAGTTTTAATGCTAATCGTAGAGACATTGGAGTTTAATGCACAGCAAAGTGTAGGCGGCATGATCATTCTCTGAGACGTATTGTAAAGTGCTGCGGAATATGTAGGCGCTATGTAAAGATTATTCTAACGATAAGAAATGTCACTGACTATTAACGATAATGAGCGCATCACTGTAATACACCGATGATCAGCATTATATTCATTATATGTTCTTTATTTCTTATTATAGCCAGATGTAGGACAGCTGAATGGGATGTTTTCCTGCGCTTTGCAAAGTTAGTTTACAGTCCTATAGAAAACAAAAATAGTTGTTCTAAGGCTGAACGCACACGGGTGTATTTGCATTGCGGAATCTGGAGTCGGCGCCCCCCCCCCCCCCCCCATGGATTCCACAGCAGTACTGCCCATAAACATACTATTGAAAATAGTTTCCCACTGTCTTCGAGTGGAAACCGCAGCATGGTCTATTTCAGGGGGTAGTATTATAGTAGTTATATTCTTGTACATAGGGTTCAGGATTATAGTAGTTATATTCTTGTACATAGGGGGCAGTATTATAGTAGTTATATTCTTGCACATTGGGGCAGTATTATAGTAGTTATATTCTTGTACATAGGAGGCAGTATTATAGTAGTTATATTCTTGTACATAGGGGCAGTATTATAGTAGTTATATTCCTGTACATAGGGGGCAGTATTATAGTAGTTATATTCTTGTACATAGGGGGCAGTATTATAGTAGTTATATTCTTGTACATAGGGGGCAGTATTATAGTAGTTATATTCTTGTACATAGGAGCAGTATTATAGTAGTTATATTCTTGTACATAGGGGGCTGTATTATAGTAGTTATATTCTTGTACATAGGAAGCAGTATTATAGTAGTTATATTCTTGTACATAGGGGCAGTATTATAGTAGTTATATTCCTGTACATAGGGGGCAGTATTATAGTAGTTATATTCTTGTACATAGGAGGCAGAATTATATTAGTTATATTCTTGTACATAGGAGGCAGTATTATAGTAGTTATATTCCTGTTCATAGTGGAGCAGTATTATAGTAGTTATATTCTTGTACACAGGGGGCAGTATTATAGTAGTTATATTCTTGTACATAGGAGGCCGAATTATAGTAGTTATATTCCTGTTCATAGAGGAGCAGTATTATAGTAGTTATATTCTTGTACACAGGGGGCAGTATTATAGTAGTTAGATTCTTGTACATAGGAGGCCGAATTATAGTAGTTATATTCTTCTACATAGGGGGCAGTATTATAGTAGTTATATTCTTGTACATAGGGGCAGTATTATAGTAGTTATATTCTTGTACATAGGGGCAGTATTATAGTAGTTATATTCTTGTACATAGAGGGCAGAATTATAGTAGTTATATTCTTGTACATAGGAGTCAGTATTATAGTAGTTATATTCCTGTACATAGAGGAGCAGTATTATAGTAGTTATATTCTTGTACTCAGGGGGCAGTATTATAGTAGTTATATTCTTGTACATAGGGGGCAGTATTATAGTAGTTATATTCTTGTACATAGGAGGCAGAATTATATTAGTTATATTCTTGTACATAGGGGGCAGTATTATAGTAGTTATATTCTTGTACATAGGGGGCAGTATTATAGTAGTTATATTCTTGTACATAGGGGGCAGTATCATAGTAGTTATATTCTTGTACATAGGAGGCAGAGTGATAGTAGTTATATTCTTCTACATAGGGGGCAGTATTATAGTAGTTATATTCTTGTACATAGGAGCTGTATTATAGTAGTTATATTCTTGTACATAGGGTTCAGGATTATAGTAGTTATATTCTTGTACATAGGGGGCAGTATTATAGTAGTTATATTCTTGCACATTGGGGATAGTATTATAGTAGTTATATTCTTGTACATAGGAGGCAGTATTATAGTAGTTATATTCTTGTACATAGGGGCAGTATTATAGTAGTTATATTCCTGTACATAGGGGGCAGTATTATAGTAGTTATATTCTTGTACATAGGAGGCAGTATTATAGTAGTTATATTCTTGTACATAGGGGCAGTATTATAGTAGTTATATTCCTGTACATAGGGGGCAGTATTATAGTAGTTATATTCTTGTACATAGGAGGCAGAATTATATTAGTTATATTCTTGTACATAGGGGCAGTATTATAGTAGTTATATTCCTGTACATAGGGGGCAGTATTATAGTAGTTATATTCTTGTACATAGGAGGCAGTATTATAGTAGTTATATTCTTGTACATAGGAGGCAGTATTATAGTAGTTATATTCTTGTACATAGGAGGCAGTATTATAGTAGTTATATTCTTGTACATAAGGGGCAGTATTATAGTAGTTATATTCTTGTACATAGGGAGCAGTATTATAGTAGTTATATTCTTGTACATAGAGGGCAGTATTATAGCAGTTATATTCTTGTACATAGGAGGGCAGTATTATAGTAGTTATATCCTTGTACATAAGGGGCAGTATTATAGTAGTTATATTCTTGTACATAGGGGGCAGTATTATAGAAGTTATATCCTTGTACATAAGGGGCAGTATTATAGTAGTTATATTCTTGCACATTGGGGATAGTATTATAGTAGTTATATTCTTGTACATAGGAGGCAGTATTATAGTAGTTATATTCTTGTACATAGGGGCAGTATTATAGTAGTTATATTCCTGTACATAGGGGGCAGTATTATAGTAGTTATATTCTTGTACATAGGAGGCAGTATTATAGTAGTTATATTCTTGTACATAGGGGCAGTATTATAGTAGTTATATTCCTGTACATAGGGGGCAGTATTATAGTAGTTATATTCTTGTACATAGGAGGCAGAATTATATTAGTTATATTCTTGTACATAGGAGGCAGTATTATAGTAGTTATATTCCTGTTCATAGAGGAGCAGTATTATAGTAGTTATATTCTTGTACACAGGGGGCAGTATTATAGTAGTTATATACTTGTACATAGGAGGCCGAATTATAGTAGTTATATTCCTGTTCATAGAGGAGCAGTATTATAGTAGTTATATTCTTGTACACAGGGGGCAGTATTATAGTAGTTAGATTCTTGTACATAGGAGGCCGAATTATAGTAGTTATATTCTTCTACATAGGGGGCAGTATTATAGTAGTTATATTCTTGTACATAGAGGGCAGAATTATAGTAGTTATATTCTTGTACATAGGAGGCAGTATTATAGTAGTTATATTCCTGTACATAGAGGAGCAGTATTATAGTAGTTATATTCTTGTACTCAGGGGGCAGTATTATAGTAGTTATATTCTTGTACATAGGGGGCAGTATTATAGTAGTTATATTCTTGTACATAGGAGGCAGAATTATATTAGTTATATTCTTGTACATAGGGGGCAGTATTATAGTAGTTATATTCTTGTACATAGGGGGCAGTATTATAGTAGTTATATTCTTGTACATAGGGGGCAGTATCATAGTAGTTATATTCTTGTACATAGGAGGCAGAGTGATAGTAGTTATATTCTTCTACATAGGGGGCAGTATTATAGTAGTTATATTCTTGTACATAGGAGCTGTATTATAGTAGTTATATTCTTGTACATAGGGTTCAGGATTATAGTAGTTATATTCTTGTACATAGGGGGCAGTATTATAGTAGTTATATTCTTGCACATTGGGGATAGTATTATAGTAGTTATATTCTTGTACATAGGAGGCAGTATTATAGTAGTTATATTCTTGTACATAGGGGCAGTATTATAGTAGTTATATTCCTGTACATAGGGGGCAGTATTATAGTAGTTATATTCTTGTACATAGGAGGCAGTATTATAGTAGTTATATTCTTGTACATAGGGGCAGTATTATAGTAGTTATATTCCTGTACATAGGGGGCAGTATTATAGTAGTTATATTCTTGTACATAGGAGGCAGAATTATATTAGTTATATTCTTGTACATAGGGGCAGTATTATAGTAGTTATATTCCTGTACATAGGGGGCAGTATTATAGTAGTTATATTCTTGTACATAGGAGGCAGTATTATAGTAGTTATATTCTTGTACATAGGAGGCAGTATTATAGTAGCTATATTCTTGTACATAGGGGCAGTATTATAGTAGTTATATTCCTGTACATAGGGGGCAGTATTATAGTAGGTATATTCTTGTACATAGGAGGCAGTATTATAGTAGTTATATTCTTGTACATAAGGGGCAGTATTATAGTAGTTATATTCTTGTACATAGGGAGCAGTATTATAGTAGTTATATTCTTGTACATAGAGGGCAGTATTATAGCAGTTATATTCTTGTACATAGGAGGGCAGTATTATAGTAGTTATATCCTTGTACATAAGGGGCAGTATTATAGTAGTTATATTCTTGTACATAGGGGGCAGTATTATCGTAGTTATATTCTTGTACATAGGAGGGCAGTATTATAGAAGTTATATCCTTGTACATAAGGGGCAGTATTATAGTAGTTATATTCTTGTACATAGGGGGCAGTATTATAAGAGTTATATTCTTGTACATAGCGGGCAGTATTATAGTAGTTATATTCTTGTACATAGGGGGCAGTATTATAGTAGTTATATTCTTGTACATAGGGGGCAGTATTATAGTGGTTATATTCTTGTACATAGGAGGCAGTATTATAGAAGTTATATCCTTGTACATAGGAGCAGTATTATAGTAGTTATATTCTTGTACATAGGGACAGTATTATAGTAGTCAGCGCGGATTTCATGTTGACGGCTTCCGCAATCCTATTCGCGGCTCTTCCACAATCAAAACTTACGGAAAGTTTGTAGAATCGGCGTCATCGCCTTGCGACAGCGCAACATAATCTATACAGTGTGTGTGCGCCAGCGCGCCGGCCAGCACATACGCAATGCAGATTATGAAGAATCTGTACAGGTACGCAGGGTCATCGGACGGGCACTGGGTCAGATGCTGCTGCGGGATCCCAAATTCGGAATCTGAATCATGTGCATTTGGCCGAAATCTTCCAGTACAGATGGCTGAAGTCCAGTGTATGTCCAGCTGTAGTCTACACTTCAATGTGAGACATTTTACTACCTTTTCCAAAACTGTCATAGACTTAAATGAAGAGGTCTATACACATACATGGCCCCAATCAGAGTGGATTCAGGGAACCCCCCTTTTCCCATTCCATAGGTGGGATCATGCTTTTCAGATATCTCTAGTACTGTTTTTGGTAGCTGTGAAAAAATACTGCAAAGTAAGAATGCTTTCAAGACTAGAAGTGTTAATAGTTTATTTTAGTCAATTAACAAAAGCAAAGCGAATGAACACGAGAAATCAAATCAATATTTGGCGTCACCCTTTGCTTTAAAACAGCATCAGTTCTTCTAGGTACACTTGCACAAAGTCAAGGATTTTTTAAGATTATAGTCAGGTGTATGATTAACCAATTATACCAAACATGTAATAATGATCATTTTCATATGTAGGTTGAAGCACAGTCATCAATTTAAATAAAAATAGTTGTGTGGGAGGCTTAAAACTGGGTGAGGAACAACCAAATTCTGCTACAAATGTGAGGTTGTGGAAGACAGTTTAATGTCACAGGTCATACACCACGCACAACTGAGCACAATACATGAGGTAGTTATCCTGCATCAGCAAGGTCTCTCCCAGGCAAAGATTTCAAAGCAGACTGAGGTTTCAAGATCTGCTGTTCAAGCTGTTTTGAAGAAGCATAAAGAAACGGTCAATGTTGAGGATCATAGATGCAGTGGTTAGTCAAGGAAATGTAGTGCAGCAAATGAAAAACATGTCATGCTTACTTCCCTTCAAAATTAGAAGATGTCCAGCAAGGCTATCAGCTCAGAATTGAAAGAAACCAATGGAACCCAGGTATGCCCATCTAGTGTCCGGAGAAGTCTGTTCAGAAGTGGTCTGCATGGAACAGTTGTGGCCAAAAAGCCACACCTTCCATGTAAAAACAAGGCCAAGTGACTCAATTATGCATAAAAATAGAAACTGGGGGGCAGAAAAATGGCAGCAGGTGCTCTGGACTGAGGAGTCAAAATGTGAAATATTTGGATATAACAGAAAGCAGTTTGTTCAGAGAAGGACTGGAAAACAGTACAAAGAGTGTCTGCAGGCAGCAGTGATGCATGGTGGAGCATGGTAGAATATGAGTGTCTGCAGGCAGCAGTGATGCATGGTGGAGAGCGGTACAATAATGAGTGTGTGCAGACACCAGGGAAGCATGGTGGAGAGCGGTACAATAATGAGTGTGTGCAGACACCAGTGAAGCGTGGTGGAGAGCGGTACAATAATAAGTGTGGGCAGGCAGCAGTGAAGCATGGTGGAGAGCGGTACAATGAGTGTCTGCAGGCAGCAGTGAAGCATGGTGGAGAGCGGTACAATAATGAGTGTCTGCAGGCAGCGGTGAAGCATGGTGGAGAGTGGTACAATAATGAGTGTCTGCAGGCAGCAGGGAAGCATGGTGGAGAGCGGTACAATAATGAGTGTCTGCAGGCAGCAGGGAAGCATGGTGGAGAGCGGTACGATAATGAGTGTCTGCAGGCAGCAGTGAAGCATGGTGGAGAGCGGTACAATAATAAGTATCTGCAGACAGCAGTGAAGCATGGTGGAGAGCGGTACAATAATGAGTATCTGCAGACAGCGGTGAAGCATAGTGGAGAGCGGTACAATAATGAGTATCTGCAGACAGCGGTGAAGCGTGGTGGAGAGCGGTACAATAATGAGTGTCTGTCGGCAGCCTTTAAACAGTCTACCTAGAAGAACTGATGCTGTTGTGACGGTAAAGAGCGTCACACCAAATAATGATGTGATTTAGATTTCTCTTTTGATGAGCCACTTTGTATTTTGTTAATCGACAGAAATAAACTATTAACACTTCTATTTCTGAAAGTAATCTTACACTGCAGCATTTTTTTCCATACCCGCCTAAAACCTTTACTATATATCATATCCTGTGGATATTGCCCAAATGTCTATGGTGGAAATACTCATTTAACCCTTTAATGACATCTGTTGTATATATATATATATATATATATATATATATATATATATATATATATATATATATATATACAAGACAAGTGTACGGGGTTGTATGGAGCAGGATTGGCAGGCACCTACCATGGTAGGTGTCAGCTCTTGGAAAGCAAGGGATGATAAATGAAAACAAAAAAGGAAAATTGGCTGCGTCCTCAAGGGGTTAAAAATACAAATAAATAATGTCTGGACTACCTGAGACCCCCAACTTAGGGTCATCAGCCTTCACAAGTATCAAAGAGGTAATAGTAACAGAAGACAAAATACTTCATGGATCACAGTATACACTGACGGCATACACAATACACAACATCAGAGGTACAGGACAGAAGCACACAGTAATAAGCTACCAGCCCTGGTAGAAAGGTAGAGACGGTGACATTACTGGGCCTGTAGAGGAGCTGTCAATCACAAGGCATGAAATACAGCTCCGCTCAGATGGAGCCGCCTGGAACATAATGCTGAGGCCAGTACACAGTAAGTCATTATTTTTTACTTAGCTTCAGTCTCTGAGTATTCAGGTGGATTTCAGCTCCAATGTTCAATAGGAAGAAGGCAAAGAGAAGATTTAAAAGAAAGGAAGAAAAGAGAAAGAAAAAATGAAAACGAGTACGATGAAAAGAAAGGGGGAAGGATAAGATGAATTGTCAAAAGATGAAAGAAAGATGAGAGAAGAAATGAAGAAGAGGTGAAGTACGAGAAGGAAGAAGAATAGGAAGAAGGAGAAGAGGAATACAAACAGTGGAAAGATTGGAAGAAGGAGAAGAGGAAAAGGAAGAAAATTAAGGTGAGAGAAAGAGGAAGAATATGAAGATGGAGAGAATGTATTAAGTATTAAGAGGAAGGAGAAGGGGAACCAAAAAATGGAAGATAGGAGGCCAAATGAGAACAGGAAGGAGAAGAAGAATAGAATGGCAAAGAAAGAGGAAAAAATAACGTGAAGAGGATGGGAAAGTTGTAAAGTGAAGAAGACAAAATGGAAAGAATATACCCTGTTTCCCTGAAAATAAGACATACCCTGAAAATAAGACATAGCATGATTTTCCAGAATTTTTGAGGATGCAAAATGATTTTTCAGGCTTTTTGAGGATGCTTGAAATAAGCCCTACTCCAAAATTAAGCCCTGCTAACAGTTAATGAAAAAAGTCAATTTAAATAGTGTCCAGGTAGCTATACATGTAAAAAAGTTAAACCTTTTTGAACAAAAATTAATATAAGACACTGTCTTATTTTCAGGGAAACACGGTATTAAGCACAAAAGACGTAGTAGGAGAAGAAGTGGAAGAGACTGAAGGAGGAGAGGAAGGAAGAAGAAGAGAATTCAGAAAAGGAAGAAGAGGATCTAGAAAATAAAGGAGGATAAAATTATGAATCAGATGAAAAAGAAAAGGAAGGTAAGAGAGAAAAACAATGTAGGAAGATGGAGGAAAAAGTAGATTAGAAGAAAGAGAAAGAAAGTAAAGGAGAAGAGGAATAGTAGGAGGAAGAAGTAGAAGAAGATTGGGAAGAAGCGGAAGGAGATGATGAATATAAAGAAGGATAGAGATGAGCGAGCACGCCTGGTAAGGTCAGTTACTCGAGCATGCTCGTTCATCTCTAAAGAGGAAGTAGAAGATATATACGAAGAGAAGCAAGGAGAAGAAGAATAAAAGAAAAAGTGACAAAGGAAAGCAGAAGTGGATGATAAAAAAGGGGAAGGAAAAAAAGAGGCAAAGTGAGAAAAGGAAGAGCAAGAAGAATAGGAGGGCAAGGAAAAAGAAGAATAAAACAAAGAGGAATAAGAAGTGTATAGGGGTGCAGAAGCAGAAGATAAAGAAAAAGTATTGGAAACAGAAAAAGAAGTGAGGGAGGAGAAGAAGAACTAGAAGAGACTGAAGGAAGAGAGGAACAAAAATTAGAAGATTAAACGTTAGGAGAAGATAAAGAAAAGAAAGTAAGCAAAGTAAGAAGGTAATGAGAGATGTAACCTAAAGCAAACATCTACCTGGCCCCACACCTACAGTATATAGGTGGCAGAGGGGTATGTGAGCCTCCTCACACACCCCGATCTGGGGGAGACTGCTACCTCTGCACCCCCTATGGCCACACCCCTCAAGGTGACAGAGAAAAGGAAGGAGAAGTTTTTGTCTCCTCCAACAATAACAAAATAATACAGGTCCTCTTAGGTATGAGAGGCTGTCCAAGGTGGTGGATATCTTCAGATTCACGAGAAGGTGGGGGGTGCCTTATAGATGCTCAACCAGCAATCACAAAAATCGATTAAGGTTCCTGCACAGATCTTTTCTTCTTTGAGATTCTACAGCAGTTTCCATAATGTGGGAACTTTTTGGCCATTTGTTCTATGCCAAATCCTTTCGGTGCAGCGGTTCGGAGAGCAGATTTTTATAAATGTTCCTTCCTAGTCTTCATAACACCTAATGCACAAACGAGTGTGAAATGGAAAACATAGTCGTAAATGGAAGAAATACATCTTATCATGTAGCTACAAGCCCAGAGAGCAGCTCAGCGAGGACATAAAAACATAAAGATATGATGTTACCGGGACCTCTATATGCATTACAAGGAGAACCCCGGAGCGCAACATTACTCTATATAACACACATAACAATGGGGTTTATAATGGGAGCAATTCTTCTCTCCGCAATAGAAAACAATATGAGATAGAAAAGGTTGAACCTTCCACTACTGGAATTGCAGAGCAAAGATGTCAATGGGCAGAAAAACTGTAAAAACTATACAGTATGTCCATGGGATCTTAGAAAAAAAAACTCAGCTTCCTAGTAAATTGCATATTCAATAAAGTCATATTGCACTTGTATGAAATTCGACATCTAAGTCCCCTTTAATGCTTACAAGAATATAAGGGGCCAGCTCCTACTCAGACCTAACATCTCCTATTCCAGGTGAAGTGTAGATCTGGCTTGGGGTCTCCTACATATCCACTCATGGTCAGCCTTAGCTATGTGCAACCTGTGAGGTCACCCAGGGCACAGACCACCAGCTTTTAAGGGAGGCACCAGGCGGATGTTGGTTGCGGGTGATTGCCCCCCTTAGGTCCGCCTGGCCAGATTATATTTTTTCACCATGTGGCACAGCTACATAAATCATCTTCCTCCTGGCTCTGTCTTTGTCCCTCTAATGTTCTGGGATGCCACTGTCAGCCCATCTGTGCCTTCGCTACACAACTGCTTAGTTCTGCTACTGTTTTTATGCTATGAGCTGGGCCCTGGTATTGTATATGTGTACTGAGATTGGTTCTAGCGCTGTATTTATATTATGAGCTTGAGTCTGGGGCTGTATTTATGTTATGAGCTTGGCTTGGGTATTGTATTGATATACTGAGCTTGGTTGAGGTGAGGTGCTATATTTATGTGATGAGCTTGGTTCTGGTGCTGTATTTATGTATTTATGTTATGAGTTTGGCTTTGGTATTGTATCTATGTACTAAGCTGGGTTATGGTGCTGTATGTCTGTTATGAGCTTGGTTGTGGTGTTGTGTTTATGTTATGAGCTTGGTTCTGGTAAATATGTATTCACTGAGATGTTCTGGTGTTGGTATACTGCCATCTTGCTGTTTTAGCATAAACAAAATACAGGCAGACTGCCCTTCAGTGCAATATATATTTTTATCTTATGACGGGGAAGGGGCTGCAGAACAAATTCCATACAGTGTGCTGTCTAACCCAAGGCCGACACTGCATCCACTCCCCCATGGAATCAATCCTCCTTCAAGTCTGTGGTTATAGGGGCTGATATGTAGTGGTCCAGAGTTAGTGGGGCCCCTCTATAATGTTATATGTCTGTCTCATGTCAGCGTCTTATATGTAGTATGCATTAGAGTTATGTGACTTGCACCTCTGCGGGGCTGAATGGGTTAATGTCTGGGTTATGTCTGAGAAATGTATTGTTTCGTGAGTCATGTGATCGTGGGATGTTTATGTGTTTGCAAGGTGGATGCAAGTCAGTTAGCAATTGAGAGAAGAGCAGAGAAAGTCAGGGAGTCAGTCATTGCATGGTCTTTTTCCAAAAGTCAGTGAGTGAGCCACACAGACATTGATCAGTCCGTGTGAGGAGAGAATGGAGGAAGCCGAGCAATTCCCTTTTACTTGGCCTGGGCCCAATCGGCTTGACGCCACCGGAAGCTAGGGGTTTGACAGAAGGAACGCCCCTGTCACACCCCTAGCTCCCGATAGGGCCAAGGCTGGCAGGTCCGAGCAGCACACTGTGGTTACATTACTGTGTTGTCTGCAGCCTTATGCTCAGGGTAACGTGTTATTAGGCTTACATTATTACCTGTAAATGCTGCCATGTTACCG
Organism: Eleutherodactylus coqui; assembly: GCF_035609145.1. Classification (NCBI taxonomy): domain Eukaryota; kingdom Metazoa; phylum Chordata; class Amphibia; order Anura; family Eleutherodactylidae; genus Eleutherodactylus; species Eleutherodactylus coqui. The sequence continues at coordinate 27,609,808 of NC_089839.1, forward strand.
CTGAAACATGGCAGCATTAACTTGTAATAAGTAACATAAGCCTAATAACATATGTTACCTTGACCCTAAGGTCCCCCGCTCACATTTGCCGGCCTCAGCGCTTGTGCTCCGCTGCGTGCATAGTCAGCTCAGTCTCGGCCGCTCACAGCTGCCACGCTCACAGCTACTGCACCGCCGCCATGACTCTGAGGTCCCTGGGCGTCCCTCTCCCTCTGAGAGATGCCGCTTCTTCTCCGCCACTGTGACAGTGAGATGTGTGCTAGCCGCTCCCCCACTGACAGCTGCCGGGCTGAGCAGTTATGCTACACCGCCAGGAAAAGCCACATCAGGTGTGTGGGTGGGGGGAGCCAGCGGCATGTGCTCCTGCAGCGGGCGGCCGCCGGATAACACCGTGTCCCCCCCTGGCCATATCGCCTCCCTGCTGCCGGCGGTATGTGGAATTCACTTCAGTTGTGGGTGAGGGTGCCTGTTGTGCAGCGCCGCCGGCTGTAGTGCCCTTCCAGGACCTATGTAGCAGGCTGCTGTGCAGCCAATCAGGTACAGGGGGCGTGAACACCCTGTCAATCTTGATGCCACCAGGACTTTTTGGTGGTGTCAAGATACACTAATACCGGCCCAGTCTACCCAGGATATGCAGGTGCTACCACTAAGCACTGAGAGAGAGAAGGACCGCTGCATGGCAAGAGAAAGGCACAAGTAATGTGAGTGTGAACAGGTAGCGAGTGAGAGAGAGAAAGTCACCGGGAGTGAAATCACACAGATAACTTAGACTGTGGATTTACACAGTGGACTTTATTCCATCGTCAAGTTTCAACGCAGAGGATGGAATGGTGGTGTCATGTGTGACAAATAGACACAAGGTAACCCCCGGTTACTTTTCCCCTGTGACATCCCCCAGCAGTAACTTGGTCGGGTCCTGAGCTACACTCAGGGGGGGAGATGGTAGTGCCACGTGACAATGTCTTTATCTACCCCGCTATCTCCTCAGCTGTTGGCCCGCTCCTCGGATGCTGCAGATGCATTAACTCTTCTTGACCCAGTAGCACTAACCCTGATGTTGTCTTCTTTCTTCTGACTCCTGTCTCTATAGGTGTATAGTGGGAGGGAGACTCCCTTTCCTCTCACATGTCTTGCCAGCAGATCCATATGGTCCCAGTCTATGGCTTGGTTATTGTTAAAGCCATCTGTCATCATCTGTCGGTCATGCAGGAGACTCTCTATCCTGTCACTCAAAAGTGCTCTCTCTGGGCTGCCCTCGCATCTGTGGTGGTTCTCATATCAACCAAACCACAGGAATCGCTCTCTTTCTTAGACAAGGATATAGTCCAGGCCCCACAACACAGCAGCAGGAGAGAGACCCTCTCGCTCCTGCAATTACTTCCTAGCCAGGGACTCCGGGCCTGCTTGTCCCATGGGTTAACCCACTGTCTCTCTTTGGCTCCAATAGTCCCTTAAGCCTACTTATTGGCATTACCCCCAGCAGGTGGGTAGGAGCCCACCATGTGGCATGCACTGCTAACCTAATGGTGCCATCTGTAATTTTCATAGGACTTCATGGGCATTTAATTTGCCAGAGGCATCACTACTAGAGGTGAGCGAACGTACTCGTTTCGAGTACTTACGCGCCCGAGTACCGCCATTTTCGAGTACTTCAGTACTCGGGTGAAAAGATTCGGGGGGCGCCGGGGGGCGGGGAGAGGCGTGGCGGTGCGGGGGGTAGCAGCGGGGAACAGGGGGGAGCCCTCTCTCTCTCCCTCTCCCCCCCCCACTCCCCACTGCTACCCCCCGTGCCGCCACGGCACCCCCCGAATTTTTTCGCCCGAGTACGGAAGTACTCGGAAATCGCGGTATTCGGGCGAAAAAGGGGCGTGGCCGAGCACGTTCGCTCATCTCTAATCACTACTCATCACTATGGGCCAGCATTTCTCTTACACTTTGCTTATACAGAGCACTCCTCCATTGGGGATGCAGCAGCTCCATCTAGTGCGGGTAGTTGTGCTGCCGATGCTTTCATTAGTTGATATTGTTGCACAGCAGAGCAGCGTTGGAGCGGCAGCATCACTCATTTCAAGGTACGGGCATTTTTCACTTCTGTTCAAGCCTACTGTCAAGGGATAGAAATATCCAAAGGCTGAAAACCCTTCCTGATCAGGTCCAACTGACCCAGTAGGGGATTGGAGTACTTCACTGTAAGGGCTGACCTAAAGTGTTAAATTTTGCTACAGCAGTGGACAGAAATTGCATCAAAAATTATACCAAAATTATCGTGGGTGTCAATATTTGCACCAAAGTTTGGCAAGGCACAACTGAGCATGTCTAAAGGACACTGGCTGATTGGTTGAGGCTCAAAGAAATGGAGCCCAGAGACTGTAAAAGAAAAAGCTACACTAAGGAACCAGAGACTTCCCAACAAAGAGAGAGGCCACACTACAGCCCCAACCCAATGGAAGTCACTGGACTGTGGCTAAGATCACGGAGTGTGGTGGTAGAGTCGCACTCCTGATCCTGGACAAGCCTGGGCCGATAGTAGCAACAACTCCCATCCCCACGGAACTGTAAGTGAGACCGGCCTCTAATCAAATATTAGGTGTGCACACTATTAGAGATGCAGCTAGGAACTAACAGGCCTGTTGCATCAAACAGCTGCTTCTTTCACACAGCAATGGGTGGGAATTTATCTACACATTTGCACCAGAATTCTGTTGGGAAGAGTCGCTAAATTTTCTGCGCATAACTGTACAACTTTTTTTAAGCCTGTCTTTCTACTTTAAAAATATCAATAAATATCTATAAATATAACCTCAGAAATTTACTATAACTACGCCATACCTGCCACATGAATTATAGTGCCAATGTACACCAGTTCAGGGCATGAGTCATGTTTTGGGAGATACGCTCCTCGCGATTACAGAAGAGAAAGGCATTGAAGCCAACAGATATCGTCTATGTGGCTCTGGCCCATTTGCCGCTGCTGCAGTATATTAAGTACACTGATCTTAGTAAGTTTAGTGCTTGGTATTGTGTTCACCGTGCAACGAGCTGATAACCCCCAAGTTGCTGAATGTCACATGTCCCCGTGTCCTCGGCACCAACGTCTTTCTAGATCGATCCTGTTAGGTGCTCAGTCAGGCTCAAAATGTTCATATCTTAGACGTGTGACATCAGTGAGGGATTCCTATCTAGTCCCTGTCTCCGGTATAACACGGAGGGCGTCTAGAGTCAGCCCGTCACACTCTATCACTGTCAGTGATCACAACTGTTCACACAAGCCTGTCCCATGACACAAACGCACTCAGCGCTCTGAATGACACCGCTCCTGTCCTGACCTTCAGATATACCGCCCAACTTTTTGGGTGGTCAAAGAGGGACACTTATGGTTCATTATGTGACGGAGCCATTTTCCATCCATATCGATATACTTGAAAGCTTTTAATTTAACTATTAGCACAAAAATCATTGGCATATAGAAATGTTTATGATCCAAATTGCACCACATGGGGGAATAATATGCAAATTGGGGTCTTAGCTACAGTCAGGGGCCATACAGATAGTTTATGGAGCAATAAGGTAAGTTTATGCATGCAACTCGATTTCCAAGGTCAAAAAGAAGGGCATTTAAGGGCCCAAAAGGGACAGAGAGAGTTGGGTCAAAAATAAGGATTGTCCTTCCAAAAGAGGAACATTTGGGAGGTATGCCTTCAGATGTCAAGTGAAGATTGTCCCCTTAAGGGCTCACTCACATGCACATCTGGGGGCCACGTATTATGCGTGTATTGTCCACACACCTGGTATGCAGTACACACAGCAAATACACGTGTAACATGGGTATGATAAATCCACGTAGCCTATATTTGTGCATATTATAATCCAAAATAGGACATGCTGAATTTTTTTTCACGCGTGTGATACATATGAGTAGCCCAATGGGCTTTTAATGGGCCACATACGCCCATGTCAGTGAGCCCTTCAATACAGCAGCGTCACCTGTAAACCACAGCCTCTATAGAAAGCATTCACTGCCAGACTCCTTCAAGTAGCCAGTGTGTGTGATAAGAGTTTCTGACACTTAAGGGCGGCTTCAGTGCACAACACGCAGACAATAGAATCCATTTATTTCAATGGGTTTATTCTCATTTCTTTTCTTCTGCGCATGCATGCATTTCTCGTGCATGCAAAAATACAACATGTTCTATTTTATACACATTTGCGCACCAAAGATGCGCCATAGGAGTCTATGGGAGGTGTGCAAATATGCACGAAATACGCAAGGGGGGGCACGAAGTACAGCACAAACGCACCTGGATCTGAACATGCTGGGGCCTCCGTAGGCTTTATAGCCATTTAACTGTCCCCACCCATGTGAACATGCCATGCCTGCGCAAATACATACAGTAAAGTACGCAGGCACACATCCAAACAAGCCTCGTCTGATACAAAAAAAGATACAAAAGTTCATAATGTGATCACCAGATAAGATGTACAGGGGTTAATACTTTTTGTAGGCACCATGGATTATATATAATACTAGTCAACGACTGTGTAGTAATGGAACGTTAGATAAAAGGATTTTGTAAATGAGGGTATAAAAGTACAAGCTATAAAACTGTGTAACAATAGAGATTGATACCAGGAGGTCGGTCCACTTGTATAATTGCTGGTGGAAATCTGTTGTTCCTGCGCAGGAACTCCAACTCCCTTTTGATTGGGCACAGTCCCAGAGTCCTCTGTATTCATCCCTGCTCTGTTCTCCATATCAGAATAAAAACATGACAGAAAACGGATCGATCCCTTCACCACACTAGACCCTCATGCTTATATTAAGTCATTCCCTGCTCTGGACCACAAGGGAGGCTAGTAACCTTTTAAAGCCCAATACAATCAGAGTTGATTACATAAACCCTTTCTCTGCCCTAGACCATCATAAATGATTACATAGACCCTTTCCCTGCCCTAGACCACAAGGGATACTAGTAAACTCTTAAATCTTTAGACCACCAGCGTTGATTACATAAACCCCTTCCCTACCCTAGACCACAAGACCACAAGTATCCTCCTAAATCCCTAGACCACATGTTTGATTACATAAATACTTTCCCTGTCCTAGACCACAAGGGACACTAGTAACCTGTTAAAGCCCTAGACCACCATAATTTGCACTGTGAATTTTGAAGTGGATCAGTGCCAAAATTTGTGGCAAAATGTGCACCATTTTGATGCGAATCCGCGGTAGAAGGGCTGAAGTCTTCTATGGATCCACATCAAAATCTCCATTAAAATATGCACCAACTGAATGCACCCTTGAGGTGATCACAAAACAGTAAACCTCACTCACTGCTTTTCACATTTACTGTTAGCTTAGATTTTCCGATTGGAGGTGGCGACGGTACAGTGCATTACATATGGCAGCTATTGCTTATTAGTGATGTGTCAGGTTTCTGCTGTCACCAACTCCTTTGTTTCTGAGGACACCATTCAGTGGCCGGCAGGGCACTTTCCTGTTGGCCTCTCCATGTTGGCAGGTTTCCGCGGCTTACACATTGTTTGTTGTCGCTTCGCTGCTCGCTTTGCCATTTAAGTTTTTTATTTAAGTAGAAGAATGTCTTTATTAGTCGGAGTGCGCTGAGCATCTCTTGTCCACCTGTCGCTTCTGGACCCAGCCAGTCTCTGATATTTAGTGACGCGCGTCTCATTAGTGCTTCAATCCTTCAGTCATCCTTTACTGTACTGCCTGCCGGAGCTGTCAGTGCGGAGCTCACTCACTGTTGTTGTTTATGATGCACAGAGGTGATGGAAACTCAGCAAGTTATATGAAAGTGGAGCTAGGAAGTGAAGGGACTCGAAATGCAATAAGCTGCAATGTCAGAGCGGTACTACCAGTCGCAGCTATCTTGTCTATGCCATCAGGGCTAGAATTATTTTGGATGGTTCCCTGTGTTCCTCCCATTTTCATCCAGTTGCCTAAATAATTCAATACAGTGTCGCCACCATCATACTGAATCGAGGTATCCAGTTCGGTAGAATGATCCACCACCGTGGGTATCGAGGCAGGGGGAGTCGTTACATACCCTGCACAAAGGGGTTGGTGGTCACTATGGCAGTAACGGATGGTTACTGTAGTCACTTTGCACCGCACGACCCTCAGAACTCGAGAGACTTCATTTCATGATGCTTTTCACAAAACTTTACTGTGCAACGCCAACACTGCGCCGAATAACGCATCTTTGCCTCGGAAAGAAATTGATGTGTCAATCTAGCTTCTCCGAAGATTCCCCGGAACAGCATAACCTGACCGCTCACACCCCTGAGGAGCTGCATCCTTTCAGCAATGACGCTTGACATCTCTGACGTCGGGACTACTTGGGTCTCTCTTTCTCTTTCCCCATGAGCTCAGTCTTTGGGCACGGTCACACAAGCGTAGGCGTATTTACGTTCGCACGTGCGCAGCGTTTAATCGCCGGAAAGAACGTTTTTCGGCAATCATGACCAGAGCTAGAAAGCGTATTATCGTTTGTTCCTACTTTGCAAACTATCTTTTCGGCCATCGAATATGCGTTGGCGCATATTTCGGTCGCATATGTTCCGGGTTTTTTTCGGGTTGCCGTTTTTACGCGCCGTAAAATCGCCCGTGCAAACGAATACATTGGAAACCAATGCCTCAGATGGTCACGTTTATACGATTGGGCGCAAAAACACGCCGTTTATGCACTCTTGTGAACGCACCCTTTGACTGTATATATACCCACAGTGCAGTTAAATTCCTCGACCCCCCACTTTTCTGTGACCTAACTCCTCTCAGAAAAGAGAAACAATGCCGCCAGTGTCCTTAACTCTTAAGAAAGCGGCCTTTTTTTTCCATTTTCGTTTTATCCTCCACCCTCTTAAAAAAAAAAAAAATCGCAATTCCAAGATGGCCGGTCACGCTTGTTTTTTGCGGGACAAGTTGTATTTTTCAATAGTGTTATTTAATATACCACATAGTGTACTGCAAAACTTTTTAAAAAATTCTAAGTGGAGTAAAATCTAGAAAAAAACGACATTCCACCATCTTTGGGTGTCTCTTGTTTCTACAGCGTACATACTGCAACAAAAATGACCTCATAGGGACTGATTTCGGGTACAGACCTATTGTGTATATTTAGGCACATTGCAGTAAACTAACTTTAAAGGAATATTGCTCACAGGTCAAGGACAGAGCAAACGGGGTATATCAATGCAAGCCTTAAGAGTAAAGACACTGTATATTGCAACTTGCAAACTTTATATGTTATATTATGAGCTTAGTTCTGGTGCTGCATTTGTGTTGTGAGCTTGGTTATGGTATTGTAACAATGTACTGAGGTTGGTTTGTGGTGTATTTATGTACTAAGCTTGTTTCTGGTGCTGTATTTATGTAATGAGGTTTGTTCTGATACTGTATTTATGCTATGATTTTCGTTCTGCTACTGTATTTATGTCATGAGCTTGGTTCTTGTGCTGTATTTATGTGCTGAGGTTGATTTGTGGTGTGTTTATGAACTTAGCTTGGTTCTGGTGCTGTATTTATGTACTGAGATTTTTTCTGGGGCTGCATTATGTCTGGTGATCTATTTATTCACTGGGCAGTTTTCGCTTGGATACGCTGCCAGCTTACTGCATTCTGCAGAATACATGCAGACAGTGCAAAAAAAATTGAATGGGGGGGAGGTGCCAATAATTCTGCACAGGGTGATATCTAATCTAATCTAAGGCTGACAGAGTAGCTTCATCTCACATCTCCATGGAAGACTTCAAGTAAAGCTTCATAGACTTCCACCTTTTATGCTGTTCCTTCTTCCAATGTCAGACAGGAAGTCCCATATTAGCAGCCAATCAGCAGCTGTTACATGCAATTTCCACTTCCTGTGCAGTTTTAACCACATGCTGCACCATTATTACTCCCATTATAGCTCCATTTCTTTTGTCCAAAATTTTGGTGGCGGCCATGAGGCTGTATAAGTGAAAGAAAGTGACTGACATTTCCGGAGCATTGCTCACTTGTGCTAGGGTCTTCATGACGGGTGTCAGAAGATGCTAAAGGCAAGGGTGATGGCTTTTTGGTTCGCACAACACGCAGCTCCCCCTCCCAGGAAAAAGCGCTGATTAGCTGCAGCAGATGAGCCATAGAATATAATTATGACATCTCCGCCCCTCCGCTCTCACACAACACAAATTGCATCTGACATTTAATTTGGACCTCAAGGAGCCACATATGAAAATCTCTCACTGCGATGATGACGATAAATAATCCGAGCATCTCCCAGACAGATAGAGCTTTCTTGTTCATTTCAAGGCTCACGACCGTTCAAAGACGGGAGCGTTACAGAGATACACAAGAGCCACAGACGGAGATTAAAATGTAGCCCAAGCAGAAACTGTAATTGGTTACAGTATGTGGAATTATTCCAATCAAGGGGTTAAACCCCCCAAATATATCTCACATTCCTGCCCCGGGGTGTATGACAGCAGAGCTCCGAGTCACTGATTCATAGGGGAAGTCAATGCCAGCAGCAGACTTACAACTGCAGTCTGGTGTGATGAAAGTAGAAGGTAAATTTCATTGGAGCACCATGGAAAGAAAACATGCAAGTCCTCAATGGGTGTAATGCAAACCATCAATAGAAGTGTTGCACCCAAACTTGCAAGGAGCCTCCACCAAGCTTCACTGCTGCCTGCAGACACTCATTATTGTACCGCTCTCCACCATCCTTCACTGCAGGCTGTAGACACTCATTATTCTACTGCTCTCCACCATCCTTCACTGCAGGCTGTAGACACTCATTATTGTACCACTCTCCTCCATGCTTCAATGTTGCCTGCACTCATTATAGTACCGCTCTCCAAAATGCTTCACTGCAGCCTTCAGACACTCATTGTACCGCTCTCCACCATCCTTCACTGCAGGCTGTAGACACTCATTATTGTACCACTCTCCACCATCCTTCACTGTTGCCTGAGGACACTTGTTATTGTACCGCTCACCACCATCCTTTACTGCAGCCTGCAGACACTCATTATTGTACTGCTCTCCACCATGCTTCACTATTGCCTACAGACACTCATTATTGTACTGCTCTCCACCATCCTTCACTGCAGGGTGTAGACACTCATTATTGTACCACTCTCCTCCATGCTTCAATGTTGCCTGCACTCATTATAGTACCGCTCTCCAAAATGCTTCACTGCAGCCTGCAGACACTCATTATTGTACCGCTCTCCACAATCCTTCACTGCTGCCTGTTGACACTCATTATTGTACCGCTCTCCACCATCCTTCACTGTTGCCTGAAGACACGTGTTATTGTACCGCTCACTACCATCCTTCACTGCAGCCTGCAGACACTCATTATTGTACCGCTCTCCACCATGCTTCACTATTGCCTACAGACACTCATTATTGTACTGCTCTCCACCTGGCTTCACTGCTGCCTGCAGACACTCATTATTCTACCACTCTCCACCATGCTTCACTATTGCCTCCAGACACATTATTGTACTGCTCATGACTATGCTCTCTACAGACACTCATTATTATACTGCTCATGACCATGCTTCATTACTCCCTGTAGACACCCATAATTGTACTGTTCTTGACCATGCTGCACTGCTGTCTGCAGGCACTGATTATTGTACAGCTCTCCAGCCCTTCACCCAACAAACTGCCTTCTGTTATATCCAAATATTTCACATTTTGAAATATTAGCAGTCCGGAGCACCTGCTGCCATATTTCTGCTCCCCAGTTCCTTTGTTTTCATGCATAGTTGAGTTGACTAACCTTGTTCTTCATGGAAAGTTTGGCTATTTCACCACAAATTCTTCCATAAGGACCACTTCTGGCCAGGCTTCTCCGAATAGTAGATGGGTACACCTAGGTCTCCCTGTTTTTCACCAGTTCTGAGCTAATGCCCCTGCTGGACATCTTCTAATTTCGAAGTGAAGTAAGCATGATGTGTCGTTCATCTGTTGCACTTGGCCAACCACTGCCTCTATGGTTCTCAACATTGTCCATTTGTTTGTGCTTCTTCAAAGAGCTTGAAGAGTACATCTCAAAACCAGTTTGCTTTGAAATCTTTGCCTGGGAGAGACTTTGCTGATGCAGTATAGCTACCTTGTGTCTTGTTGCTGTGCTCAGTCTTGCCATGGTGTATGACCTGTAACATATAACTGTCTTCCACAACCTCCCCTTTTGTAGCAGAGTTTTTTCTATTTCTCATCCAGTCTTAGGCCTCCTGTTGTGTTTCGGTTAATCACTGTGTTTCAACCTACATATGAAAATGATGATCATTATCACCTGTTTGGTATAATAGGTTGATCATACACCTGACTATAATCCTATAAAATTCCTGACTTTGTCTTCAAATCAGCATCAATTCCTCTAGGTACATTTGCACAAAGGAAAGTCACACCAAATATTGATGCGATTACATTTGTTCAGTCACTTTTGTATTTTATTAATAAACTATTAATAGAGATGAGCGAGCATACTCTTCAAGGCAAACTACTCGAGCGAGTAGTGCCTTATTCGAGTACCTGCCCGCTCATCTCTAAAGATTCGGCTGCCGGCGGGGGGCGGGGGAGAGCGGGAGAGGAGATCCCTCTCTCACTCTCCCCCCCCCCCACTCCCCACTGCTCACTCCCGCAACTCACCGCTCTCCCTCGCCGGGAGCCGAATCTTTAGAGACGAGCGGGCAGGTACTCGAATAAGGCACTACTCGCTCGAGTAGTTTGCCTTAGCGAGTATGCTCGCTCATCTCTAATTATTCACACGTCTAATTTTTACAGCATTCTCACTTGGCACCATTTTTTCACACCTGCCTAAAACATTTGCACAGTATTGTATATCCTTAGTCATGCTCTACGGCCTGTTAGAAGGTCGGACATTGACTTACAGTGAAGCCACTTTCCAATAGGTGGCGCTGCGGAGACATCGTACCTTCCCCTATTTGCTTACCTTTTTCTGAGTCTCAGCAAATCTCCTCCAATGTTGCTGTTGCTGATGCAAAGTTCCAATCCGTACTTTTAAACAGTAGTCCATTTTATCTCACCCATTTTCAAGTTTCCAGTAGTGAGTTCTGAGATAATTTGGGGTGGGGGCTCTGCTCAAGATACTGATCGCTTCTACAGAGTGGAAAGCAGTTAAGTAGATCATCACTCTCAGAAGAACCCATCCTTTCCTATCCAGACAACCCATTGAAGTTAACTGTGTAATGCTTCATTTCTCCAGTTGGGGCACTGCAGTGAAATTGAACACTTACTGCCAAATTAACCCACAGATTACGGGTGATCACTGGGGGTACAAGCAGGGGAATGTGATTCGCTTATTTTCATGTGACCCATCTAGCAAGTCAATTATATCATAAACTTGACCACAGTCAGCTGAAATTTTACTTCAGGCCAGATTGCATCTTTGGAAGTCTATAGCGTGCGAATGATTGCTTGAATATTTTTGCAACTTTTAGCTGTCCAAAATTACCAAAATTAACCATTTTGGTTGACCAATTTCTCACGTGTATGGCCAGTTTCAAAGGGTGTACCCAGCAATAATACCTTGGGATCAGTTAGGGCCCCAGCAAAGCAGTCATACCCCCACTGATCAGCAAGTTATCCCCCATCACCAGCAGGTCCTGAAATTTTGATAGCAGTGGCTACGCAGGCACATCACCGCAGCATTCATTTAAATAGGACTACCAAAGATAGCTAAGTTCATGTGCTTAGCCATCTCTGGCACTCCCATTGAAGTAAATAGCTGTAGGGTGATTTCTTAGGGTGATTTCTTAGGGTGATTTCTCGAGATCCGTGCAGTTTCCAGTACAATGGCCAAGCCAAGCATGCCAAAGTAAGGGAGACCACAAGGTTTGCAGAAGGGTTGTCACGGGTGACTCTGTTGTCCCTCCAGACAGTGGTACTAAGAATGCTCTGCTGGGGGGTTGCGCAGCGACCCAAGGAACGTACCGCTAGTTATTCCCTATTCTGTGGGTAGGGATAACATGCTGTGTGGGGCAACCCCTTCAACAGCTTATTTAGATGGTCGTCAATTTGAATATGTAACAAGAAGCAGGAATAAAGAATGTAGAGCTACAAGATATGCATCACAAAACTGATCAATTTCTGAGTCTGCAGAAATCACTAATCATTAATTATTCCCTTAGTGATGGCTAAAGGGCCTTTTAGACAGGACGACTGATGGGCAAATGATGTCCGACCACTCGTCCCCGCACATACTAGCTCCCATGCACCCGCATGGGAGCTAGAGTCTTTAGCTTTCAGCGGGGATGATGCAGGAGATTTCTCTCCTCTCGCTCCCTCGCCCCTCTCCATTGACATAACATAGCATCCGTTCAATACTGAACAGCCGCTAATTACACTGAACGATGAGCGATCGTTTATATGCAGCATAAATGTGTTATGTTAATAAAGAGGGGTGGGGGAGCGCAAGAAGAGAAATCTCCTGCACTGCCCTGCCCCCCTGCTGGCCGCTCTGTGAGTGAGTCAGCGATACTAACTCCCATGCAGGAGCTCGGGAGCAAGGACATGCAGGGGCGAGCGTCAGGCATCGTTTGCCCAACATTCGTCCCGTGTAAACCCACCTTAAGGGCGCCTACCCACTTGCGTTGCCGATTTTCGCGCGTGAAAAACGCTGCGTTTTCGCGCGTTTTTCGCAGCGTTTTTTGCAGCCCTCCATTGACAATCATGGGTGCATTAAGAGAAAAATAAGGACACATATGCAACTGACAGTTCCTATGTGAAAAAACCCCACAAAACGGAAAAAAAAAAACAGATGGACAAGAACACATTCTATACTAATTGCTCTTGAGAAAACACGCAAAACATCGCAGGACAAAAAATTGCCAGTGGGTAGGCGCCCTAATACGACTTTTTTCTGACCTGATTATCCTCACTAACACCTTTATACTAACCTAATTAAGAGCTTGGCTGACTACTGGCAGCCGGGCTCCAGCTATAACTGCCCTGAGAGGAGAAACCTCAGCTCCTGGCAGTTACATGCCACAATAAATAGCAACTACAGCATGTAAGCAGATGGCAGGGAAAGGGGGCTCCAATGACACCCCTCAACACGACTGCAAGGTACCAATTGGCTACCATAGCAGCTGGAAGCCTGACAAAGGCCTCCATGTCTATCATATAACTCAGTGTAGTAGACCCTGCCAGGGGCAGGGTCTAATAGGCCGATGTCATAGTCCTAGTAGAATGCACTACATAAGTAATGCAGTGTACTATCCTAGCAATCTAAGTATTGCATCTTCAAGTCCCCTCCAGGGCCTACAAAACAGCGCCAAAAAGTTCAATAAAGTTAATTTTTTTTTTTAAAAATCCACTTTTTTCCCCACAAACCCCTTTTTAAATAGATCAAATACAAAAGAATTAAAAAGCAACACACAATAGGTATTTACTGTGTTCAACAGTGAAAATATTTGATATTTATCTCATATTGTGAACACCGTAAAAATAACTTAAAAAAGTAATGCCAGAATAGCTTTTTTTCTTTTGCCCATTCCCCCCTGAGAAATGTAATAAAAAGTAATCCAAAAGTCATATGTTCCCCAAAATGGTCCTAATAAAAACTAAAACTCTTCCTTCAAAAAATAAGCCCCCACATATCTTTATTGTCAGAAAAATAAAAATATTCTGGGCATTAGAATGCAGCGATGGGGATTCAACTGTTTTATATTGACAAACTCGTAAAAAATAGAACAAAATCTCTATAAACTCGGTATGGCAGCGATCGTGCTGATCCAGATAAGAAAATGATCATGTTATTCTTACTGGATGACGAATGCTGTAAAAACAAAACCCCAACAACAATGGTGGAATTTGGGGGGAATTTTTCAATCCCCCCCCCCCTATAAAAATGTAATAAAACTTAAACAGCACATTATTATATGGACCCCAGAGTGCTAATTAAGAAAATACATCTCGTCCCACAAGCCCTCATACAGCTATGAGTTATGGCTCTAGCAATGCAAATTTAAAAACCACATGGTCCGTAAGATACAAAATAGGCCGGTCACTAAGGGGTTAACCCCTTAACGACCGGGCCATAGTGTTTTTACGTCCTGCAGCTGCAGGACGTGTATGGAGGGAGGTAGCGCCGCTATCTCCCTCCATACAGCGCGGGCGTCAGCTGTTTATTACAGCTGACACCCGCGGGCAATAGCCGCGCTTGGCCGTTCGGCCGATCGCGGCTATTAACCCTTTAAATGCCGCTGTCAATTCTGGCAGCGGCATTTAAGTCCCCCGAACGCTGTTTGGGGGTCCCTCACGCCCCCCCCCCCGCGGTGAGATCGGGGGATCCGTGCAGGTGTCATGGCAGCCGGGGGCCTAATGAATGGCCCCAGGGCTGCCTTAGCAGACTGCCTATCAAGCCATCCACACAGGGTGGCTTGAAAGACTGCCTGTAAAAAAGCAGTATGACGTAATGCTATAGCGTTACGTCATACTGCAGGAGCGATCAAAGCATCACATGTTAAAGTCCCCCAGGGGGACTTCAAAGTAAAGTAAAAAAAAAAGATCAATAAAGTTTTTTAAATTGTAAAAAAAAAAAAAGTTATAAAAGTTTAAATCACACCCCTTTTGCCATATCTATTATTAAAAAATCTAAATCATAAAATAAAAATATGTATTTGATATCGCCGCGTCCATAAAAGTCCGATCTATCAAAGTAGTGCATTATTTTTTCTGCACGGTGAACGTCGTCCGAAAAAAAAAATAAAGAACGCCAGAAATGCATTTTTTTAGTTACCCTGTCTCCCAGAAAAAACGCAATAAAAAGCGATCAAAAAGTCGTATGTATTCCAAATTGATACTATAGGAAACTACAGGACGTCCCGCAAAAAATGAGCCCTTGCTCAACTACATCGACGGAAAAATAAAAAAGTTATTGCGTGCACAAAATGACCGCAGAAAATAATTGAAAAAAATGTAATATCTTAAAAAAAAAATACAAGTACTACAGCAAAAACAATACTATCTAAGTTTGGTATCGTAGTAATCGTACTGACCCATAGAATAAAAATATCAGGTCGTTTTTGTTGCAGTTTGTGCGTCGTAGAAACAGGATGCACCGAAAGATGGTGGAATGTCGGTTTTCTTTCCATTTCTCTCCGCTAAGAATTTTTAAAAAGTTTTTCAGTACATTATATGGTACAATAAATAGTGCCATTGAAAAATACAACTCGTCCCGCAAAAAACAAGAACAAGCCCTCATACAGCGACTTCGATGGATAAATAAAGGAGCTACGAAGGGAGTAGGAAAAAACAAAAATAGAAAAAAGGAAAAAAGCCCGGTCACTAAGGGGTTAAGACTTTACTCTCTGTCTGTATAATTTTGGAGAATTAAACCCATAAGAGAAGCCTCCTCAGAAGAGCTTGACAGCGGAGGTGCAGTATAGTGAAGCTTGGACCAGACCCATGAAAGCAGAGAAATGCCTAGGACAGCAGTACAGATTTCATCTTGCTGAAACATCTCATCCCAGATACATGGAAGAAAAATAGAAAAGGACCCTCATGAGCCCAGGGAACATCTGTAGGATTGGTTTGGAGCCGCACTTTTTCAAAAACTCCACAGTCCATCGTGTTTTTGGTCAGGTGAATGATGAGTTATGGAAATCTTGCCTCATGTTCTGCCTCATCTTTCTATGCCGCAATCATTTACATCTTCCTTTATGAACGTCTCACGCAGTGAAAAGCATCTCGGAGTTGTCATGTTAGAGACACGTTAACTACCGTACATGACATTCGTAGGAATGATTTCGTACCCAACGCACTTCTCCCAGATTAACCGGAGATTATCTTCAGGAAAGCTGCAGGTTTGAGGCGTAAATTACTGAAAGCTTGTCATAAAATCGAATAAGTAACATCATTTTTTTTCCTTCCCTGCAGAGGACGGATTGTTTTCCTTCCTGGTAAAGAGTCTGGAGTTGTAATAAATATGAAGGAAATTCAAGGCGACGGCGCTCACAACATATGCACAGAGCGGTGGAAGCGGTGCCAAGAAAGAGAGAATGGAGCGTTGTATTCATTATGGGGCCTGATCCGGTGGCCAGTGCAAAATCTGCAACAGGACCCCCAGCTACCATGTGTCATTTATAATACTGGTGTCTTCTCTTGTTACAGAGGGGCCTTTGGACCTCATCAGGCTCCAGTGTCTGGATGTCAGGGGTGTAACTATAGGGGATGCAGAGGATGCGGTTGCACCCAGGCCCAGAAGCCTTAGGGGGCCCGTAACGCCACTTTCTCCATATAGGAAGGCCACTACTATGAATAAAGCATTATAATTGGGGGCCCTGTTACAGGTTTTGTATTGGGTCCCAGAAGCTTCAAGTTACGCCTCTGATCTGACTGCTACTTCCATACCCACTATAGCTAGTACCCAGGCCAAAGATGTTTTGGCACAAACTCTACAGTCTTTGGAAGAAACTGCCAGGATGGTCTGGGCCAAATGGAGAAGAAAATTAAAGTGAGTCACCAAGTTGAGTAAGGCCTCATGTCCACGGGAAAAATCGGGCCCGCTACAGATTCTACATGTAGAATCTGCAGCGGGTCCCTCCTGCCCCGCGTACATGAGCGCTGAAAATACGAATAAATAAGAATTTACCTATCCGTAGCGGGCGGCGAAGCTCTGCTCTTCCTCACGGCCGGATCTTCTTTTTCGGCCGGCGGATGAATTCCTGACGCCGGCGGCACGTCAACGGCACGTCGTCGACGTGCGGCGCGCATGCGCCGGGCACATCCGCCGAGCCGAAGCAAGGGAGATGCGGCTGTGAGGAAGAGAAGAGCTTCCCGGCCCGCTGCAGGTGAGTAAATGCTTTTAATTCCTATTTTAGGTCTCCCGCGGATCCGGACGGCTTCCATAGGCTTCAATAGAAGCCCGCGGGAGCCGTCCCCGCGGGAGACCCGCACGAAAATGGAGCATGGTCCAGATTTTTTCATGCTCCATTTTTTTTTAAATCCCTTTTATTGACGATCCGCGGGTATTTATGTACCCGCGGGTGGTCAATGCATCCCTATGGGGTGCGGATCCGCGTGCAGGTAATCCGCTGCGGATCCTAAATCATATTTTCCCCGTGGACATGAGCCCTAAGAGTAAGATGGTTTTAATTAATTCTGGCTAAAACGCCAAGTCACCTTTTCTCGACCCTGGCCTCTACACATGTTGCACTGCATGCTTACTACATTTACCCATAGAAATCAATACGCAATGGTTACAGCTTCTTTTCCCTCTTTCCTCCCCCCTGCACAGTGACCTCTACACATGTCACAGAGCATGCCCACTATGCTACACTCTCCCATAGAAGTCACAGCTCAGCTTCTCCTCTGTCCTGCATAGTGACCTTTAGAGATGGCACAGAGCATGCTCACTACACTTTCCCATAGAAGTCAATAGGTGATGGTCTCAGCTCCTCCTCCTTTTCCCTGCATATTAACTTTGCATATGTCTCAGACATGTCAAATCAATAGGTATGTCACAGCTTACTTCCTCCATCCTCTCTCTTCCTGCAGTATCCTCTACATATATCAAAGAGCATACTCACACTTCCCCTTAGAAGTTAATATGCGATGTCACAGCTGAGGTTCTTATCCCTTTACCTGCACAACTATCCCTATACCTGTTACAGAGCATGCTCACTACACACTCCCACAGAAGTCATTAGGTGATGTCACAACCCGTTTTTTTCTTCTCCCTGCAGATTGACCTCTTGCAAGGGACCTACCTCAGTTGCAAGCACGGGAGCATGGGAAATCTGAACTGTGGGCTGTGGTTCCCTGACATGCTAAAGACAACAGTTCCCAGCATGCCACAACAGGTTGCACTGAGCATGCTCAAAATGGGGTATGCTGATTGGTGCCTGGGAGTTGTGGACAGAATAAAAAAACCCTCCTGCTCAAAACGGAGAGAGGAGAGAAAGCCTAGGGGGCAGCAGTCATTCAGGCGTGAGGACTTAAAGGGGTTCTGTCATTAGAAAACAAAAATTCTCTACTTACATATTCCTCCCCTATCAGTCTGCTTACCGCATCGTCTCCCCACCGATCTTCTCCTGGCTCCTGCAGTCCCTCGGGTCACCTCACCTCTAGCCAGCTGGTTCTTCTGCTTCCAGTGGCGAAGCGTCCATTCTCTGCAGTCTCCTTTCCACAAGGGAAGTATACTTGGTCACTAGTGACGTAGTGTTCACAGCCTAGCAAGGAGTGCCAAACTACTGCCAAGACTGCGCATGCGTGCTGTCTCTCTGCAATAGTATATGAACTCTCGCAGCGAGACAGTGCACATGTGCAGTCTGGGTGATAGATCGCTATTCCTTGCTAGGCAGTGAACATTACGTCACTAGTGACATAACCTGCACCGACCTGCAGAATGCAGGGAATGGACGCATCATGACTAGAGGAAGAGGATCTGTCCGGCTAGCAGTGAGGTGACCCGAGGACTGGAGAAGATCAGCGGGGAGAAGATGCAGTAAGAAAACTGACGAGGGAGGAATAGGTAAGTACTGATTTTTTTTTTATGACAAAGCCCCTTCAAAAGACCTTGGCAAGTGACTCAGAAAGTGAAAGCTGCTGGACATTTAAGGCAGGACTGTGCTCGAATATTAGGAAAAGAAGAAAGGAGGTTAGCCCCCTGTCTGCGGTGGAAGAGGAGACACCTATCCAGCGAGCAAAAACTTCTGCTAAATTGGCAACCAGAGAAGTTTGCCCTGCAGGCCTCATCCCACCAACATATCAACGCCATGTGGGAACTTACTGTGCGGATGTTCTGTCTATGCTACAGGAAAGGGTACCCCCAACTGTAAGTGATACTTTGCCGGCATTCACATCGGCGGGGTGCACAACGTACGGCTCTCAGGGACTTATTCAGGGACTTTCAATGCAAATAACTAAGCCTTAAACTATTACCACACATTCGGGATTACTTAACGCATTACAACGGTGGTAAATCTGGGCCATTTGATCGGTTTACTCTCCTGTTTAAACTAACTTTGTTCCCGAGTTACATGTCATACGAGATTGTATTTTGTTGCAGTTTTTCCCTGTATTAACTATTATTCCACTTCCTATTGCACAGGTTTTATAAAGAAAAAGGATTAATTACAAAATTGTGAATTTTGCCTCCATCGTACCGGGAACCTCGAGTCGCATCCTACTTGTGACATTCTTCACTCCCATAGAAGTCAATAGGTGAGCAAATCTAACCCCTGGTAATCTGCATACATCCACAGCTGAGTAGAAACCTCTGGAGATCAATTTCTAGTTATAGGGGAAAGTTACTGGCTCTTATACAAAGGAATAGGAGACCATGTATGTCCTAAATCATTAAAGGGTTACATTTTTTTAATGTACAGAATAGGAGATTCTAAGCATTTTTGTAAAAGGCTGATAAAATCTCTTATGTCCATTTTTTTACAAAACCCCTTTTCAGCTATGTGAAGGCACGGCTGAGAAATCTGTCTTCACCTCACTGCATAGCAGTAGAGGGCACTCCAGCTGTGTCGGCACCATCTGCCAACACAGCTGTTTCTGTATACAGTACTAGTTTATTAATATTTATCTCCATTTTTATTTCATTTACTTTCAATCCTCTTGTGTCCCCAATCTGTCCCACCACCACTGTCAGGGCTCAAAACCACAACCTCCTACACTACAGTTGGCAGCTTTCTCCACTAGGCCATCTAGCCCTTGGACAGCAACACTGCTAAAACATAGCAATGATCCCCAGTTCCCTGGCCTGGTCCCCTGTTCTAGCTCCGCCCAGTTCCCAATTAGGCTAACTACAAAAGACTGACCCTGTCACTGCTCAAGTGCTTAATTATTGTGCTCCATTAGCCATTAATCAAGTTTCTCTTTTGTCTGCTCCTCTGCTGTTCAACTAAACTGAGACCTTCTGATATCGACCCCTGGCTTCCCTTCTGACAATGCTACCTGCCTCCTTCATTTGTACTGCAACACTGAGACCTTCTGATATCGACCTTTGGCTTCCCTCCTGACAACACGACCCGCCTCCTCCATTTGTACTGCAAACAAGACCTCCCATTGCTGACTTCTGGTTTTTCCCTGACTATTCTCTCCAGACCTGTGGCTACTACACCTGAGGCTCCAACCCAGTGCCTGAAACCGCTACAACCATGGTGTTTTAATAACCCCCATCCTGCTGCTGATGCTGCCCTAAGGCATGGTGTCAGTAGAAGCCATTCTGTATTGCAGATAGCTTCTCCTCTACACGGAGCACCTGTTCACCAGCAGACCCGATGCACTGACAGGACTTTCAGTGCATTGGGTGCTGACTTTCACTACTGTTTACCCAATGCACTGAGAGCCCTGTCAGTCCATCAGGTCCAGCAGTGAACAAGTGCTCTGTGTAGGAGAGAAGCCGTCTGCAACACAGAACAGCTTCTCCTGACACCATGTCCGGACACAGCAACAGGAGCGGGATGGGGATTAATAAAACACCCACGGTGCTGGGACAGATTGTGGGAGCAGGAAGACTGAAAGTAAAAGAAATAAAATTGAGATATTTAGTGATAAGCTGGTACTGTACATGAGAACGCATGTGTCTGCAGCTGGTGCAGACACAGCCGGAGTGCCCTCAACTGCTATGCAGTGAGCTGCAGATGGATTTCTGTACCCAGCCTTTACCTAGCTGTATAGCTGAGAAGTTTTATAAGAAAAATGTACAGAATCGGCTGATAAAAGATATTGTAAAAATATTCAAAATATCTTATTATGTGCATAAAAGGTGTAGTTCTTTAACCCTTTCCAATCCACTGTCTGAAGTCTAAAGACATTATGATTTAAGGCTGTACAGCTCTGATGTTGGAAGATGCCCGTCGAGGTTCTCTTACTGTATATTGCCAGCCTCTCTGCTGTCGGAGTCTGTCCAAGGTGTCACCTCATGCAGTACTGGCTTTAGCCAGCAGATAGCGCTGTTGTATAACAACAGAAACAGAGTAAGCCCCCTAGGAAAACCAGGATACGAATTGGATTGGAAAGGGGTAAAATGAGAGCTGTTCTCTATATTATAGGTGGAGTTTGAATTGAGCTAAACCGATATTCCACTACGCTACCCTACATTTCCCCATCCAAGAAATAGAGTCTTTGTAACAGCCTTGTCAGGGGACAGGGTCAAATCTAGGGGCAAAGTCTAGGCTCCGGCGCCATGTGCCGCCTCTGCACCCCCTATAGGTACATTCTGCAGAAAGGAATAGACTATAGCACCGGCCACTGTGTATGATTATATTCAGGCTTCTTGTGCCTTGGCAGCTATGAATGTGCAGATTAATTTTGTGTGCACCTTGCTCCTGATAGATTAGTGTAGTATTATCCTGTGTCTTTATGACCCCAGCAATGTGGTAGTGAAGTGATGACATGCATCTGCTTTTAATGCACTGAATTAGAGCACATCAAAAACCAACGCTTCAGTAAAATACAATCCCTGGGCATTCAGGGGGAGCAGCTTCAGCCTTTTGTGCATTTTATCTTTCTGTAAGCGCTATTGCTGACGGCTTTGTGGTTTCGCGCTGGATAAGCAGATTGTGCTGTTTATCATATCAACAGAGAATAATGTAGCATGTGCCATCTAGAGGATTCAAATGCAAATTACATCTCAGAGGTTGTTAGGTTGTTTTCTTTGTAGGAATGTGGGTTCTGCATAATCTTGGCTGATTACATGCAAGAAATGGTCCTGATTTTGCCTAATAGAATACAATATAGCTATTCTGATCATCTCAAATATAGTATTTCCTGCAGATCGGTGATGAATTGTGGTTTATTTCTGGAGCAAGAATTTGATGGATGCCATCTAGTGGTCAGTAATGCATTTAAATGACATTTTAGGCCAGCAGAGCATTTAGATGACGCCATCTGATGGCCAATGATGCATTGGACCGAGCACTGAATTGCATATTTTATATGACATCATATGGTGGCTTGCAATGCATTTAGCGGACGCTATCTGGTGTCCAGGAATGCATTTAGATGGTGCCATCTGATGGGCAGTGATGCTTTTTGATTATGCAAATAAAGGAGATGGAACAATACTTCTGCAGAACCACCTATTGGAAGGCAGCATTCCTTCACATCAGTGTTAGACTCTTTATACAAGCCTTGTAACAATGACCAGGAATTGAAAGCAAAGCAGGAATCCACACACAGACAGCTGTTTCGGGGTGTTTGCCCCTCATCAGTGTGCAGTAGGTTTCTCGATTTGCTAGAGAGAGACCTGTGATGTGGGTCAGAAACGCCATCTTTTCTCCTTAGAGAGAGCTCCTAGATGGTGAGTAAGTGAGGAGACTTATAAGACCGTTCATGCTCCTCTGGGTAATATGCAAATAAGGGAGATGGAACAATACCTCCAAAGTGCCTAGCTTTTAGATGATGTCACACAGTGGCCAGTAATGCATCTAGATAGTGCCATCTGGTGGCCGGGATTGCATTTAGATAGCACTGTCTAATGTCTGGTGATGCATATAGATGATGTCACATGGTGGCCAGTGATGTCAAAAACAATCCAGCCTCAAGAAGAATTTGTCATTTAGCTGCAAGGTCGTCCTGCTGTTATAGCTCAGGCAGATCTGTAAATGATGAGAGTTGTGGTGTGATTAGATGGACGGTCTTGTCACCTGAGACCCTAAATGTGGTTCTGCCCTTGGTCTATAAGAGTCTCTTGGAGGCTCCTTGTGTGAAGTTACCTCTTCTTCCACTTGTGTGGAGCTTGTTGACCACTAGACGCCTCTACGACGCAGAGAAGAGGTTTCACCCCTCTCAGTCTCAGAGGGGATTATTGAAATTGCCAGCCACCTGGCACAGCCGTTAGGAGGTGTTGGGACCAGTGGATGTGTGAGTATACATACACAAGGTGACCGGGCTCAAGACCCACTGACAGACCACCAGTAGAAAGGATCATCTGATTGCCCGAAGCACAAGCACCTCCAACTATTTGATTGTCCGCCATTCAGAGACAGGGGCGCCATTGTTACATGTCCTTTTGTCTGTCGGAACCATTTCAAGGCACTTAGCTAAAGGACATTTGGTCTCACAGTGCCCATTATGTGTACAGCCTTTGACATCCACTCACTATCACCTCCGTTTGCAGTGGTTTCGGGAAAAACAAAACCAGACTGCTATGGAATGGAACCGGGTTTTCTTCAGCAATGAATCCAGGTTTAGTTTGGGTGCTGACAACGGCCGTGTTTGTGTCTGGAGACCTTAGAGTGAGTACCTCAATCCTGCCCCCACTATTGGTGTGATGATCTGGGGGACCTTCGCATACAACAGTTGGTCCCCCCTAGTAGTGGTACGAGGGACAATGACACCTCAGCGATATGTTCAGGACATCCTGCAGCCACATGTGCTCCTCTCATGGTGGCTTCCAGCAGGATAATGCTCGGCCACACACACAAGGGGGTCACAGGAGCCCCCACAACATTGTCACACTTCTGTGGCTGCCTGGTGGTCAGATGTATCACCAATAGAGCATGTATGGGACCATCTGGGATGCCAACTTCCACAGCCTACGATTTTGCACAATTAAGAGGCTCCATTACCACTGTATGCCTCCATGCCCACCCATATCACATCTTGTATCCAAGCTAGAGGCGGTACAACAGGGTACTAGAGCCTCCATGTCCCCCGTATCACATCTTGTATCTAAGCTAGAGGTGGTACAACAGGGTACTAGAGCCTCCATGCTCACACGTATCACATCTTGTATCCAAGCTAGAGGTGATACAACAGGGTACTAGAACCTCAATGCCTCCTGTATCACATCTTGTATCCAAGCTAGAGGCGGTACAACAGGGTACTAGAGTCTTCATGTCCCCCGTATCACATCATACATCCAAGCTAGAGGAGGTACAACAGTGTACTAGAGCCTCCATGCCCACCCGTATCACATCTTGTATCCAGGCTACAGTCAGTACAACAGGGTACTAGAGCTTATATGCTTGCCCGTATCACATCTTCTATCCATGCTAGAGGCGGTACAACAGGGTACTAGAGCCTCCATGCCTCCTTATCACATCTTGTATCCAAGCTAGAGGCAGTACAACAGGGTACTAGAGCCTCCATGCCTCCTGTATCACATCTTGTATCCAAGCTAGAGGCAGTACAACAGGGTACTAGAGCCTCCATGCCTCCTGTATCACATCTTGTATCCAAGCTAGAGGCAGTACAACAGGGTACTAGAGCCTACATGCCCGCCCGTATCACATCTTGTATCCAAGCTAGAGGCGGTACAACAGGGTACCAGAGCCTCCATGCCTACGCATATCACATCTTGTATCCAAGCTAGAGGCAGTACAACAGGGTACTAGAGCCTTCATGCCCCCAATACCACATATTGTATCCAAGCTAGAGGCGGTACCACAGGGTTCTAGAGCCTCCCTACAAGGGGTCAGTTTCCTGCAATAAATGATGCTTTTGCTCTGATATTGTAATCACTTGCTTATATCCACGTTACAATCACACAGAGAAAGTGTCATTTAATTCTGACAACTTCTAGGGGAGGGATTTTTCTTACAATGAGTGTATAAAGATAGCACCATTTGGTGGTCAGTGATATATTTAGATGATACCAACTGGTGTCCAGGGATGCATTTAGATGGCACCACCTAATAGCTAGTAATGCATTTAGATGATGTCACATGGTGGCTAGTGGTAAAATATGATGGTGCAGTCTGGTTGCCAGTCATGCATTTAGATCATGCCACCTGGTGGCCTGTGATGCATTTAGATGGAGTAATCTCGTTGTCAGTGTTGCATTTAGATTATGCCATCTGGTGGCCAAAAATGTATCTGATTGCATACAACTCTGGGCCAGCAAGTAGCCAGCCATGCATTTAGATGAGATCATCTGCTGGTCAGTAATGCATTTACAGTATATAATGCCATTCGATGGCTATCAATGCATTTGACTGCAGACAGCACCCCGCCATCTAGTGGCTCAATTAGGCTGCAACTAAAAATAAGTTCTATGAAAATGGCTTTTCTCTTCACCAAATATGTATCTTATTGAATAGAGCTAACATGACGCTATCGAGTAGCCATCCATGATAATGGCTGTTCTGAACATCAGCAATGCATATGATTAAACATCACGTCACCATCTGGTAGACACCTACGACAATGGTTTTCTCTATATTTTGGACTAAGCACCACATCATTAGGCTATTGCTATAAGTAACTTCTATAATATTTGATGCATTGGAATCTGCAGAACATGATGCCATCTGGTGGTCACCTGTGAAAAGGGTCTTTCTGCGACCCATAGGCTCGATCATCAAACAAAATATATGGGGGCAAGTGTATCAGTTGATTTTAACTTGTAAGAATTGTCCCATTTCTGATATGATATGAGCTGACAGGGTTCTGATGCAAAATAATATCTTTCACATGTACAACAAATGTTAATTTTTTAATTCCAAACGCACATCCTGAATTCTACATCGGTTAGACCTTGGTGGGTGGAGCTACGCTCCTCATAGGTGGAGTCATGATATTCATGGGTGGGGTTATAAGTGGATTTTATAGGCCTTGGTCAGGTCTGAAACCCTCTAGATTACCCTTCGCATTGGACATTATCTGGCTTTCTCTGCTAATCTTTATTGTTTTGCTCTTTTCTGTTTTAATACAATACATATTCTTGGAATTAGAATGTTGATCTGTAGATTTACGTCTGTGATGCCCTGAAAAACTCTACACGGAAAAAAAAGATAAACTGCTGTGCGATGTACAGGATATTTGCAGAGTTGCTATGACAATGTCATAATAAGTTCCGAGGCGAAGATCTGTGAAATTGTTTAATCAAGTCTGCAATGTTTAATATATGATTACTAAATGTGGAACATTATCCTATAAGAGGTCTCAGCACAGCATGCTGCCTCCAGAAACGTAGGCTGCAGACAGTGGACTAAATAGAGCTGCAAAATGGAATATTGTGCCGAGATCACCATTGTGCATGTTAAATGACGGAGAATAATGGCATTCTTAATCCACACTTCCACTCCTTCTTACATTCAGTGATCAACATTGGCCTCCTGACCATGTTCTTATCAGGTACTGCCACCTCGGGATGTCATTGAATGCCTTATTACTCAACTTTCCAACCTCCATCACTGGACCTGCCTCTCATTGAGTCACAACAAATCACCATTTCCACCATTATAACCCCAATGATGTTACAGTAGAGGCAGGCGACACAAGAATCAGAGTATGGTGTGGACACCAGGCTTACAGAAAAAAAAAAAGTATATATATATATGACAAACTTGGAGAATAAGTTGTCAATAGACGCTTCTGTTAATAGATAAGTGATATAAAGTTATTACAAAAATGTTGGATAATCTATCTCGTATGTGCACATAATGTTATAACAATCTTTTATAAATCTGAAAAATCAGCAATACACCTCAATTATAAAATGCATGGTAGTCCCACCGAACCTTTAACCCTTTCCAATCCAATTTGTATTCTGGTTTTCCTAGGGGGGCTTACTCTTTTTCTGCTGTTATACAACAGCGCTATATGCTGGCTAAAGCCAGTACTGCATGAGGTGACACGTTGAATAGGCTACAACAGCAGAGAGGCTGGCAATATACAGTAAGAGAACCCCGACGGGCGTCTTCCAACATCGGAGCTGTACAGCGTTAAATCATAATGTCTTCAGAGGTCAGACAGTGGATTGGAAAGGGTTAAACCCAGTATTTGCGGTCGCCCACACATAATCTGAAAGTAATGCAAATGTCCGATATTTTGTAGGCAACTGGTGGGTGAATAAGTATTTCCAAGGCGTTGGCTCGAGCTTGTGTATTTTTAACTGGTAGACCTGCACTTAAGTCACTATCTGTGTGCACACATAGGGTTTTTTTTCTGAGGGCCTACCTCACTTACATATCTCCAGCGTGTTTGATACAATGGTGTAGGTGAAGCGTCTTTAGATGTCTGTTGGGATCCCTGATGTGCAGAGGTGCAGGACAATGTGGACTCTCTGTAGCAGTCTCTCTAACTGTAGTCACCGAAGCTTTGTTCTTTCAGCAATGTCAGTTTTGATACATTATGAGGCCATGCTGAGAGGTTCCCTCCTTTTTTGTGGCACTGTCCCGCTTAAGAAGGCACAGAATCTCTGGGACATGTCTCACATGACACCCTTAGCCGACTCCTCACTTCTTTTGCAATGCAGTCTCTCATGGTTGAGTAACAATGGGATCCTACTTGTTACTCTCTCACCCGGTGTCTGATGTTTACAGTTTTCACCTGAGCACACTGAGCCCGTGCACCCATCATTCCCAGTCCTCCAAATATCACACCTGATCTCTGCAGGGAAGTAGTATGGAATACTTTATAAACACACAAAATGCAGTAATATAGGACCACCAGTAGAAGTCGGTCTCGTGATATCCAAAGAAGCATCATCTGAGCCTGTTACAATGACATCATCAGGGGTGAGGCACTTGAACCCACTTCAGTAGAACATTCAGAGCCTGAAACCTAGTGTTCTCCAGCCTTTCTTGTCTCCTCTGCTGACTTCCAATTTACTATTGTTATGTTGGCTACAATCTAGGTCTTAAGCAGGTTTGCTAGGACAGTTTGTCTGGAAGTTTAATATTGAAGGTCAATCCTTGGGATGTTATCATAGACTTTGTAACCGCATTAGCCTACCGGCGAGGTTAGGATAACCCCTTTCATTGCCCTATCTCATGAAACATGTAACCATATCACAAAAATGAAAACGGTTTTTGAGGAAGAACCCTGCGTAGGTTGGGAAGCTCGCTATAACATCATGTATTTTTGTTAGCCATTAAAAGGTATCTACAAAATTACTTGGTTTCTCTTGCTGAGAACAATCACATTTTACCATATCACAAGGAACATTGCCATTATATCCCTCACTATCCTAGACCACCATGGATATAGCCATAAATTGCATCAGTGTCCTAGATAACAAAGGGGTGCTACCATTAAAGGCGTTGCCTGAGTTATTTAAATAGTAGCTAAACAGCCCCCCCCCCCAGTGAAAAATAACAAACCAGCTTATACTCACCTCTGCTGGACACTGTGTCCCCAGTGCGCCCTGTACTGCTGCTTTGGATCTCCTCTCTGATGTGTTGTTTACAGGCTGCAGCAGCCTGTGTAAAGGATATCACAGGCTGCTGCAGCTAATGACAGAGCTCAAGAATTGATCACTGAGCTGTTCAGTTGGAGGTGCTGTACACAGTGGAGTGCTAGGAGGCATGAGTAGCTACAATTTAAATAACTCAGACAAGCCCTTTAACCACTTTAGGCTGGGGTCACACGGAACGGAAATCCCGTGGAAAACTCATGGTTTTGCCACAGTGAAAAACTGTGCGATTTCCGTGGGATAAATGCAGCTTCAAAACCGGCAGCACTTGGCCACGGGTTTTGGAGCGGCTTCGCCACATGCTTTTCCGTTGC
Source organism: Eleutherodactylus coqui (assembly GCF_035609145.1). Taxonomy (NCBI): domain Eukaryota; kingdom Metazoa; phylum Chordata; class Amphibia; order Anura; family Eleutherodactylidae; genus Eleutherodactylus; species Eleutherodactylus coqui. The sequence continues at coordinate 27,638,258 of NC_089839.1, forward strand.
GGACGGCTCTCCCATAGAGAGGAGCGAGACCGCAGCGGCAAAAAAAAAATGGACATGCTGCGTCCCGAGAATCTGCAGCGCCGGCTAATGCTGGCTTTGCCGCGATCGATTGGCCACCCCGTGTGGACAAGATTTTTGACAAATCTCATCCACATGGCTGGCTAATCCAACAATTAGCTGCCACAAGTGGATTTGCCACAGTGAAATTCTGCGGAAAATCCGCCCTGTCTGAACCGAGCCTTACTATCCAGGATTGTAACCATAAACCGCATCACTGTCCTAAGTCACATGGAATATTACCATTCAAGTCAGGACTCTAACCCAGGAGGTCCAGGCGGGGGCTTTTCCTGCTGAGCTATTCAGGCTCTATGGATAGCTCCTCTGCTGAACCCTGTGCTTGTTCCCTGCTCCTGTTCCTGTTTGCTTTATTAGCTCCGCTTCGTTCCTTAATTGGACTCCCTATAAAATCCTGACCTTGTACCTCCTACCTCCGAGATTATTGTGCTCTCAGCCTGTAGTCAAGCTCCGCTACTTGCCTGCTCCTCTATATTACAATAGCTGTTCCTGTGTACTGACCTCTGGCTTCCCCTGACCACACTACCTGCCAGCAGTGGTTGCAACACGAGGCTCCGAACTCAAACCAGAGCATTACAGAAATTATCTTGCCCAAAAATGGAGGCCATTGTGACTACCTCGAGAAAGTGCAACAGATCAGACCTGGGAGGGGTTAAGCAGTGAGGGAAATTGAGATGGTGGTCAGGATGGCTCTGCCGCTCCTCCTGGCAAGTTGGTAAAGGCAGTCTGTATGTGGTGCTACACAGTGGCAAAATTTGGCAGTTCTCACTGCGTGCTGCCTGCAGGGTCAGGTATGGTAAGATGGTAATACCCCAGTGGGGTGCTACCCACAGAGTTGGGTAGGGGAAGATGTTGTTTTGTTGTGACGCCAGTACATGTACGTGTAGGGATCCATTCCAAACAAAATAATAAATATAAAGGATGGAGAACTAAACAAAAATGGGGGATCAACCTCTGTTCTGCCTGGAGTGCTTAGTGTGGTACTTCAGTGCAGATGTTGAAGATGGAATAGATGGTGGGAAGTGACTCCAGGAGTCATGTCGTACCAAAACTGTTTTATTCTTCAAGAGCAGATGAGAGATTAAACTTAACTTGTTGCATTCAGTTCACATTGACAGACTCTAGTAGAAATGGTTACAGCTACAGGCATCAATTACTTCTCCAGATCCTCATAGACTTGATACAGGGAAATTCATTTATCCTCTGTGCATTACATTTTAGCTGTGTTCCTTGGCTTGGCCTGACTCTGACCAACTTGCTTTCCTTCCTGCTTGGTGCCTAGTAATGGTTGACTTATCTCCTTGTACTCTCCTCTTCTCTCTTTCCTCTGTTACTAAAACGTTCTTGCTCTTGGTTACTCACACTTTAGATGTTCAACTTCCCACTGCATTAGCTTTCTCCTTGTTCCTGCCCGGCCTCTCTAAAGCTGGAAGACTCACTTAACTCCACTCACTTTCTACTTTTTTTTTTACAGCCAAGCTACCTCAACCTGTGATGGGGATCTAAGCTACCAATTCTAGGCCTTCTATTCTTGCTAAGCCTGGCTAGACACTCCCCTGACTGTTGCTAGGTGACCTGTTCACACCAGGGCCTGGAGAATATTGCCTCTAATTTATAGAGGCAACTTCTGGATTTGCACCATTCAGGTCCAGATGTCCACATGCCACTTCCAGCAAAGTTCAATGGGGATCGTCATCAGTACTGAGGTTTCCTTAACCAATGCCGTATTTACTTCCAAATGCAACCTGCTCCTTTTACCAGTGAGAGGAAAAAGTTATATTTTGACGGATGAAGCACTTGTGTGGGTCTCGCCTTATGTGGAAAAGAACTATGATCTTCTCAATGACCTTGATACCTTTATTACTGCCATGGACCAAGTTTTTGATGATCCAAATCATTGTGCCACAGCAGAGAGGAAACTGCATAACCTAAGATGATGGTGATGCTCTGTTGCTGGATGACTGATATCACATGGAACCTAGCCACCCAGAGGAGTCAGTTTCAACAAGGATTTTCAGAGCCGGTGAAGGATGAGCTTGCTATAGTTGAGACCCCTAATAGTTTGGAGGATTTTATTCAATTATGTATCCAAATAGATCAGAGACTTACTGAGCGAAGAAAGGAAAAACTGTGGATATCTGGCTATTTCTTCAATCAATCAGCAATGAATACCTAGCAAAAGACTGAAACAATACCTAAACCAATGTAGATTGACATCATCTGCAAACTGCTTTCTGCAGTAGAGGAGAAGAGGCATTGTACTGAGAATTTGTGTGTCTATTGTGGGGCTCGTGACATTATGCTATTAACTGTCCCAACAAGTTCCAAAAGACTATCGCCTCTACAAGTGCTAAGACCATAAGCAATTGTGACATTTCTAAACAGTCGGATTCTGTTATGCAGGCTGTCTGATAAGATAAAGACAAGATACGTTCTTCATCCTTCCATTTTGTCATTCCCATACAGGTTATAATTGGGAGCCATAAAATACAAGGCTCTGCTACATTAGATCCTGGAGCAGGAGGAAATTTTGTGGACTTAAAATACGCTCTTGAGAACGACATCTCAAGTAGGACTAAACCCATGCCTTTGATATCAAAACTGTGGATCGATCACCTTTATCTTCTGAGCCCGTAACTCAAGAGACAATTTAGAACCAGATATGGACATTTTAAATACCTGGTTATGCCTTTTGGCCTTTGCAATGCCTCTGCCACCTTTCAACATTTTATTAATGATGTGTTTCGATACCTTTTGGGTCAATTTGTTGTTGCTTATCTCAATGACTTTCTTATATTTTCGGACAGTTTGGAGGAACTTTGCAGACATGTCTGGCTAATCTTGAAATGTCTCCAAAAGAATCATCTTTATATCAAGCTGGAAAAATATGAGTTTGAACCAACCAGTATTCAATTTCTTGGAAATATCCTCTCCCCAGATGGTCTGAGTATAGATCCTAGTAAAATTAAAGCTGTGGTTGATTGGCCCACTCCGAGAAATGTAAAAGATATTTAACGCTTTCTAGGGTTTGTGACTTTTTACAGAAGATTCATAAAGGAATTCTCAAAAATCATCTTACCAATCACTTCACTCACAAAGCAAGCCAAAGCATATTCATGGTCTTCAGAGACACAGGATGAATTTAAAAAACTCTTTTTTTTACTTCTGCACTATTACTGGTCCATCCAAATCCTTAATTGCCTTTTGTTGTTGAAGTGGACGCCTCCGGCTCTGCTGTGGGAACTATCTTGTCTCAATGACTCGGAGATAAATTGCAGCTGTGTCCTTGTGCATTTCCTGCTCATACCATGTCATCTGCAGAAAGAAACTATGACATTGGAAATGAAGAACTGTTAGCCTATAAAGTTGCCTTCTCCGAATGGAGACATCTTTTGGAAGGAGCCAATCATCCTGTAGTAGTCATTACTGACCACGAAAACCTAGAATTTCTCCCGATTTCATTTTTTAATTTCTTATCAGCCTGGTTCAAAAAAAGTGCAAGGTTGATGCCTTGTCTAGGATTCGTGCTGAACCGGAGAAGGGGTCTAACACAAAATGTAAAATGATGTCCTCCAAAAATTTCCTAAGAACACTTGACTGAAAAGAATTCTTAACAATGTTTGAAGATGGGTACCAAAATGACATTTTCTCAATCGTCCTAATGACGTGGATCATTCTTTTAAGGAGGGGTTTTGGATGCAGGACAACAGACTGTATGTCCCTGATTCTGTTCGAATTGAAGTTCTTAAACTTGTCCATGATTCTAAACTTGCACGTCATCTTGGAGTCAAAACTCTTGAACTATTGCTTCATTTATTTTGGCGGCCTAATTGTAAGAATGATGTGAGAAAATATGTTGCCTCTTGCACGAAACAAGACACCACAAACTCCTCCTTTAGGACTTCTTCAACCACTTCCAGTTGCATTCAGGCCTTGCGGATCAACATCGATGGATTTTATTGTGGATCTCCCCCGTCTAAAGAAATAGCTGTCATTCCCACAGCAGAACAAACTGCAGAATTAATGATCAAGGAGGTATTTAGGCTGCACAGAATTCCCCATAATGTAGTTTCTGATAGAGGTGTTCAATTTACATCAAGATTTTGGAAAAGATTTTGTCCAGCCTTAGGGATTACTATTAATTTGTCTTCTGCATTCTATCCTCAGAATCTTGAGCAATACCTCTGCTGTTTAATTTCCTACCTCCAGGATGATTTGGGAGGACTACCTATCAACAGCAGAATTCACCTATAACAACTCCGAACTTAATTCTACATCTTAAAGTCCATTATATGCTAACTTTGGCTTACATCCAGCATTTATTCCTGACCTTTCTTTTAATACTCCTATTCCTACTGTTACCCACAGACTAATAACATGCCAAGAAACCCAGAAGAATCTAATAGAGAGTCTACAAGTAGCTCAAGGAAACAATAAAAAGGCAGCAGATAAACATTGCAAAGCTCCTCCTTCTTTTCAGATTTGTACCCTCTCCAAAATTGGATCAAAAATTGATGAGACCTTTTCAGATTACTGCAAAAAGTAGCCAGGTTGCTTTCCATTTAAGGCTCCCTAACAGACTAAAATTCATCCTGTATCCCATGCATTGCTGCTTAAACCAGTAAATGAGAACACTTTTCTGGGAAAAAGTCAGCCACATCCTCTACCATTAAACGTCCAAGGTGAAGAGGAGTACATTGTGGACAAGATTCTGTACTCGAGAGTTTTTAGAGGAAACCTGCCATACCTGGTGCAGTGGAGAGTATATGGGCCTAAGGAGAACTCATGGGAGTCAGACTGCAATGTTTATGTCACTAGGCTAACGCAGGCATTCCATTAGAGATATCCAGGAAAACTGTCTGGAGGCCATCCTGGAAGGAGGGGGCTATTGTCAGCACTGTGGACCGACCTCTAGTCCCCCCTGACCACGCTACCTGCCTGCTCCTCTATACTACCATAGCTGTTCCTGTGTACCGACTTCTAGTCCCCCCTGACCACGCTACCTGCCTGCTCCTCTATACTACGATAGCTGTTCCTGTGTACCGACCTCTAGTCCCCCCTGACCACGCTACCTGCATACTCCTCTATACTACAATAGCTGTTCCTGTGTCCCAACTTCTGTCTTCCCCTGGGCACACTACCTGCCAACACTGGTTGCAACAAAAGGCTCCGAACCTGAACTGAACCCTTACAATTTATTTCCTACCAGAGATGTAAATATAAACCCCATCACTTTCATACATCACAAGGGATGTTACCATTATTTCCTTCCCTACCCTGGATCACTAGGGATGTAGCCATAACATCCATCACTACCCCAGATCCCAAGGGAAGCCACTCCATTATCTCTTCCCTACCCTAAGTCACCAGGAATGTAACCATAAACTCCATCACAACTCCAAGTCACAAAGGATGTTAGCATTAACTTCACCAACAACCTAATCAATCAGGGATGTAACCATAAAACTCATCATTGCTCTAAATCACGAAAGATGTTATAATTATCTCCTTCACTACCCTAGACCATTAAGGAGACAATGATCATAGTGCTGGACCACAAAGGATGTTATCATTAAAAACTTTGCTATCCTAGACCACCAAGGATGTCATCCTAAACCTCATCACTGCCCTATATCACAAAAGATGTTACCATTATCTCCTTCACTACCATAGACCACCAGGGATTTAACCAAAAAACCCCATTGCTGTCCTAAATATTAGGCAATGTTACTATTAACTGCTTCACTATTGCAGACCACCAGGGGATATAGCCATAAAACTTTAGACGACCTTGGATGTTACCATCAACAACCTAGACCACCAGAGATGTTACCCATCGCTGTAAGGGAATGTAAGACTAACAGGACATAACTGCAAAAAAACATCTCTTACTATAAAGATTTTCAGGTGAGAATATTTCAAATGTAGATAGTGACAAAAGCGGCCCACCTGCTGTTTTTGCACAAAGGCCTTTTGATGCCCCATGGTCTCCTCGGCTACACTCCTGGCAGCTGATTTTCTCTATAGCACCTGTCTATTTTGTCTACGAAAGGGTTAATCTAACCTGCAGAGTCCACCTGTATGTTCTCAGTAGTTATTTCCTACCGGGCATGGTCTTGTGGCTCACTGAGTACAGACACTGACAATCTGAGAAATGACTTTGAAACAGGAGAGTGCAATGTAAATGTCAGTTCTCTCTGCGTCTGACCTTGGTCACTTTGTCTCATTGGGCCCCGGGCGCAAAAATCATAGGTTATAAGTATGTCAGTGTGGTCCGCGTTACGGTAAATTCCAAGATACAAGGCCGCTCACTGCTCTTTATATTGGATTTGTGATGTCCTAGAGAAACGTTGTATGATATAAGATCATTAACTCCTGATAGCCTGAAGTCATTGCTAAACCTGCAGAGGACTTCTTTTTATTGATGCCATCAGCCTGGTGAAGACTGATTTATGTCACTTATGCATGTGCCAGGGCTGCAGTGTGCCATTTTATATGCACCCTTTCATGTGCTGGAGAAATATAGGTTTAAAAAAAAAAATAAAAACTGCTTAAAATGTACAAAAAAATTCTAATATACTTATCTGTATGATTCAGCATCATTGCTGTGCTACCAATCACAACTACGTGACACCAGTGTCACTATGGACAGCTGGAGGTTGGAGGCCAACAATGCAGTATGACGCCAAATGAAGACCATGATGAGGTATTTTGGTTTTAGCAGATAAATATTTTATAGAGTCATGTATAAATTATTGCCAACACCCCGCTACATTTACTGTATAACAGCGTCAGGGAAAATGTGGTATATAATAATAATAATCTTTATTTGTATAGCGCCAACATATTCCGCAGCGCTGACATAGACAGGGGGGATACAGAAAGACAAAAGTACAAAAATTACAGAACCACGGTTACATAGTAATCAGTTGATGGAAACAATAGGGGTGAGGGTCCTGCTCCAACGAGCTTACATACTACAAATAATGGGGTGATACAAAAGGTAAAAGGGCTGGAGATGTGCACAGTATGGCGAGGTGGAGAGTGAGGGATGCTATACACAGACAATGGTCAGACATTTAGTCGTGTGACGGCAGAATCGATATGACTGCAAGGGCAGTTCATGGTGGCTGGCAAGGTTTGCAGTCAGTAGGTCAGGGAGCATGTTATCAGGCGGAGTACAGAGAGCTTTGTTTAGGGAATGCGGTATGCCTCCCTGAAGAATTGCGTTTTTAGAGCACGCCTGAAGTTCTGCGAGTCCTGGATTGCCCGGATTGCCTTTGGTAGTGCGTTCCAGAGGACTGGTGCTGCTCTGGAGAAGTCTTGGAGGCGGGAATTAGAAGTTCGAATTAGAGGGGCACGCAGTCTAGTTTCGTTAGCAGAGCGGAGAGCCCAGGCTGGGTGATGGATTGAGATGAGGGAGGTAATGTGGGGCGGCGCTGCACTGTGGAGGGCTTTGTGAATGAAGGTAGCAAGGTTAAATTGAATTCTGTATTTAACGGGCAGCCAGTGCAGTGATTGGCACAGGGCAGAGGCGTCCGAGTATAGGCTGGACACGAAGATGAGCCTGGCTGCCGCATTCAGGATGGAATGGATGAAGTAGAGTCTGGAGCAGGGGAGGCCAATCAGCAACGAGTTGCAATAATCGAGGCGGGAGTAGATGAGGGCAACAATAAGCATTTTTAGCGTGTCCACAGTGAGAAAAGAGCGGATTCTTGCGATGTTCTTGAGGTGCAGCTGACAGCGAGAGATTGGATCTAGAGGGTAAAAGAGAGATCAGAGTCGAATATGACCCCAAGGCAGCGGGCGTGCTGGGAGTTATGGTGGCGCCACACACTGAAATGGAGATGTCAGGATGAGGTCGGTTAGTGGAGGGTGGAAATACCAGTAGGTCAGTTTTAGAGAGGTTTAGATTTAGGTAGAGAGAGGACATAGTGTTAGAGACAGCGGACATAATACAAAAATAGAGGTCTTAACTGTTTTGTGTATAAGTACCATTCATAATTGTTCCACTAACCAGAAAGTGTCAGCACTCATTAAACGACGTCACCTCACCAAATACCGCCCTATGACATAATGTTCTCTCGATATGAGCAGATTTCTTTTGAGGACATTCAGATTGCTTGTGGTAGGAACACATGAAATTTCACCAAGGCTTTCGAGAAGCATGTGGCGAGCAGGCCTTGCCATACCGCTGTGTGACGGGAGGGGTAGCGGCAGTAAAAGGACATAACAAAAAATAAATCAATCTTGTTATTTGTATAGCTCCAACGTATTCCGCAGCGCTTTAGAGTAATTTATTTATGTGGTCGCAACTTAACTAACTGTTTCAAAGATGAGGTCGTTGAACCATCCCACTTATTCTCTGAATCCGTGTGACATTGCCCTCTACAGAAGCCGTTTCAAAATGAAGGAAAAAATTTGGCTGCTATATGGCGCTTTCCAAGGACCATTAAGAACAGCAGGAATGCTGATGATGTCAGATGTCTTCTAGTGATCTGGTCGCGGGTTCAGGACATGGCAGGGGAAGATTTCGAGGGCATGTAATATGTTTACTGACATTCAAATATATTCTATGCAAATAAAAACATAGTTGCCGATAATTTTTACATGGTCCTCGTATGATGAAAAGTTAGACAATTTTCCAATACAGTTTCAGTATCAACTCTTCAAGAGTTTCAAGGTCCCTACTTGCTGCCATTGAATAGGATCCTACATTGTTTCCTTCCAGTGGATATCAATCTGTCCAGGTCATATTATGGACACCCAGGTGCACTATGATACTCCAAAAGAAGGCTGAGAGGAGACTTAATAGCTGCCTACAAATATCTGAAGGGCTGTCACAGTGCAGAGGGATCAGTCCTATTCTCATTTGCACAAGGAAAGACTAGAAGCAATGGGCTGAAACTGAAAGGGAGGAGACACAGATTAGATATTAGACAGTGAGGGGGATTAATGAGTGGAACAGGTTGCCACAGGAGGTGGTGAGTTCTCCTTCAATGGAAGTGTTCAAACAAAGGCTGGACAGACATCTGTCTGGGATGATTTAGTGATCCTGCACTGAGCAGGGGGTTGGCCCGATGGCCCGATGACCCGATGACCCTGAAGGTCCCTTCCAACTCTACCATTCTAGGATTCTATGAACATTATGCACAGTTAGGGTACATGGAAAACAGAAGGGGTCAGTGACCCTTCTTATCAATCAGATACATATTTGCTCTCTGATTGCACACATAGGGGTCTTTTTTTCCCCAAAAAGGAGCTGTTTAACCCCACAGATCCCATAGTCTGTTGGCCCAGCGTCCTAAAGATGCATGCCCATTTGCTTACTCATCAGCTAAGCTTTTTCAAGTGGATTTATGCATCTCCTTCTGAACTGTGTGCATTTCTGCGACCCCATTGACTTCTAAGGGGGACCTTTGGTGCTCAAATGCACAGAAACGTAAAGCATGCTGCGTTTATTTTGCGTAACCAAAATATATCCAGCGTGTTTGGTACCATAGCATAGGTGGAGCGTCTTTAGACATCTATTGGGGTCCCTGATGTGCAGAGCTGAAGGACAATGTGGACTTTTTGTAATAGACTCTCTAACTGTAGTCACTGTAGCTTTGTTCTCTCAAAATGTCGGTTTTGACGTGTTATGAGGCCATGCTTCTCATTTACAGGCTCCCTCTTTCTCGTGCCACTGTCCCTCTCTAGCATGCACAGAATCTCCCAAACATGTCTTACTTCTCACTCCTTCTGCAGCTCTCTCTGCAAAGTAGTCTCTTAGGCTGAGTACCATTGGGATCGCTTTCCAACTTATTGCTCAATCACCCGGTGTTCAGCTTCTACAGTTCGAGCCCGAGCACACTGACCCTGTGCACCTCTCTATCATCCCCAGTCCTCCAGACATCCTACCTGATCTCTGCAGCCAATGGGAAGTAGTATGCAATACTCCATAAATACACAGAATGCAGTAATGTATAACCGCCAGTAGAGGTCGCCCTTATACCATCTAATGAAACATCATCTGAGTCCATTACAATGACATAATCAGTGGTGAGGTGCTTCAGTAGAACCTTCAGTGGCTGAAACCTACAGTTCTCCAGCCCTTCTTGTCTCTCTATTGTCTTCCAATCTACTATTGTTATGTTGACTACAAAAATAAGGAAAATAGCAGTTGGAAATCTGAACAAACCCATTGAAATCAATGGGTTCTAATCTCACACGCAAATACGCCCATGTGACGCAAGACTTAGGGTGTATTTACATGGAAGATTTGATGTGTAGTTCTCAGATCTTGTATTATTACCTCACATTTTGATACATTTTACCTCTGTCTTGCCGAATGATCACGGCTGCAGTATTTACTATTTATCCGCCTTCTGAGCAGACATCAGGGAGTCCTTGGTTCCTCACAATGACTATAAAGAGGTTCATTTTTTCGCCCTCTGATGTCTAATTTCCCCAAGTCCTGACCGTTCTTGCCTTTATGAACGCTATGAATAGTAATTCTTCATCATTATTTTTTTATGACAATTGATATTTACCCAAGTTCATTAAAGCTGATGATTTTCGCCATCCTCGGTAATGCTTGAGCGCAGGCCACATCTCGATAATACAAAGGCTGGAAATCTAAACTCTTCTGAAAGGATCAATGACTGATTTGCACGCTCTTCGTTAGTGAAATTAAATGGGTTTTACCAGGAAAACAAGTTGTGGATAGTATGTTGATCATGCAAGTCCCACCAATGAGTCCCTACTGATCCTGAAAGCCGAAGCGTCCCAGGATGAATGGAGCAGTGGTCGCACATGCGCATTGTGACTCCATTCATATCAATGGCTTTGTAGTTCTGCAACACCTGGAGAACCACAGGTTGGAGATCGCTACCCTATACCATGATATTGGTGCAGGCTATTCTGGGAGGTGGAGTCTATGGAAGCCCCTGGTTTCGCCCATAACCCATGAAGGAGGCGCTGTCTGTGCTGAAGGGTTTTCTCTAGGTTGTGATCCCCAAATGTCTCTGATTTGTGGTAAATTCACTGCAGGAACTATTTGGCATGGCCAAGAGATAGACATACTAGAGAGCAGACACAACACAAGGTCATGCTCAGAGCCAAACATTAGTACTGGATGTCAACAGCCAAGTCATCATAATTGCGAACTAGAAAAGCAGACAAAACTGCGGCCAATCTGATATATCAGGAATATGGACAAGAGGAAGACACAGCGAACACAAACTGTCCGGAAAAATCAGGTTTTATTTTATCCGACCAGGAAAAATAACATGATCCCCCTCACAGAGTTGCAACTGGTGTAACCACATATATTATTGCACATAGGGGGCAGTATTATAGCAGATATATTCTTGTACATAGGACAGTATTATAGTAGTTATATTCTTGTACATAGGAGGCAGTATTATAGTAGTTATATTCTTGTACATAGGGTGCAGTATTATAGTAGTTATATTCTTGTGTATAGGGGGCAGTATTATAGTAGTTATACTCTTGTACATAGGGGGCAGTATTATAGTAGTTATATTCTTGTACATAGGGGGCAGTATTATAGTAGTTATATTCTTTTTCATAGGGGACAGTATTATAGTAGTTATATTCTTGTACATAGGGCAGTATTATAGTAGTTATATTCTTGTGTATAGGGGGCAGTATTATAGTAGTTATATTCTTGTACATAGGGGGCAGTATTATAGTAGTTATATTCTTGTACATAGGAGCAGTATTATAGTAGTTATATTCTTGTACATAGGAGCAGTATTATAGTAGTTATATTCTTGTACATTGGGGCAGTATTACAGTAGTTATATTCTTGTACATAGGGGGCAGTATTATAGTAGTTATATTCTTGTACATATAAGCAGTATTATAGTAGTTATATTCTTGTACATAGGGGGCAGTATTATAGTAGTTATATTCTTGTACATAGGAGGCAGTATTATAGTAGTTATATTCTTGTACATAGGAGCAGTATTATAGTAGTTATTTTCTTGTACATAGGGGCAGTATTATAGTAGTTATATTCTTGTACATTGGAGGCAGTATTATAGTAGTTATATTCTTGTACCTAGGGGGCAGTATTATAGTAGTTATATTCTTCTCTATAGGGGGCAGTATTATAGTAGTTATATTCTTGTACATAGGGGGCAGTATTATAGTAGTTATATTCTTGTACATAGGAGGCAGTATTATAGTAGTTATATTCTTGTATATAGGGGGCAGTATTATAGTAGTTATATTCTTTTTCATAGGGGACAGTATTATAGTAGTTATATTGTTGTACATAGGGGGCAGTATTATAGTAGTTATATTCTTGTACATAGGAGCAGTATTATAGTAGTTATATTCTTGTACATAGGAGCAGTATTATAGTAGTTATATTCTTGTACATAGGGAGCAGTATTATAGTAGTTATATTCTCGTACATAGGAGGCAGTATTATAGTAGTTATATTTTTGTACACAGGAGGCAGTATTATAGTAGTTATATTCTTGTACGTAGGGCAAAGTATTATAGTAATTATATTCTTGTACATAGGAGGCAGTATTATAGTAATTATATTCTGGTACATAGTGAGCAGTATTATAGTAGTTATATTCATGTACATAGGAGCAGTATTATAGTAGTTATATTCTTGTACATAGGAGGCAGTATTATAGTAGTTATATTCTTGTACATAGGAGCAGTATTATAGTAGTTATATTCTTGTACATGGGGGGAAGTATTATAGTAGTTATATTCTTGTACATAGGAGGCAGTATTATAGTAGTTATATTCATGTACATAGGAGGCAGTATTATAGTAGTTATATTCTTGCACATTGGGGACAGTATTGTAGTAGTTATATTCTTGTACATGTGGGCAGTATTATAGTAGTTATATTCTTGTACCTAGGGGGCAGTATTATAGTAGTTATATTCTTCCCTATAGGGGGCAGTATTATAGTAGTTATATTGTTGTACATAGGGAGCAGTATTATAGTAGTTATATTCCTGTACATAGGGGCAGTATTATAGTAGTTATATTCTTGTACATAAGAGGTAGTAATATAGTAGTTATATTCTTGTACACAGAGTGCAGTATTATAGTAGTTATATTCTTGCACATAGGAGCCATATTATAGTTGTAATAAATTGCAGAGCTTGGCAGGATGTTGGTCACTACACTGATAGGAGTAGTTGTAATTTGAATTCCAGATTTGCAAAATTCAGTTGTCTCTCCCACTTATCTCACATATTTTCCATTTCTTCTATCCAGATAGATTTTCTTTTACAGTTTCTTGTATTTTGTCTTAGTGCTTCGGTAATGTTGTAGAATAGTGAGCGCACAATGGTAAGACAGTAGACACTCCATTATGACTTCTCGATTCAGCCAGAATAAAATATTAAAGGATGTAAATCTTCTGTAGTTCGTTCAACATCTCAGTGATTGTAGGAGAAATGCCGAGGTAACTCCACCTTCCCCGGGACCATTATAAAGATGAAATGATGCAATCAAACGGGAGGAAGAATCCTTCATCAGTTATCAACAGACATAAAATAAACCCTCCACCTAATGCAGGTATATATTACAGAGGCATGAAACACTTAAAGGGCCGGTTCACTAAATAATGCTTTATTATTGTTCTGTAACTTTCAATAATGCTTTGTGTATCAAGTTTTCGCTGTTTTCAACATCTTTGGTTGCTGTTAGTAAAGCGAAGACTCCTGTTTACGCACCCTTTACTTCTCACAGCTGAAGGTTTGTACCTATTCTAGACAGTACTCTCTAATATACAGCATTTGGACCCCAGACTGATCCATTTTCTGCACTGATACTTTATAACAAACCATCAGGATAGTAGATGGATTTGTGCTCCTGATGTGTTTACCTCACAGAGGACTGTCTAGGCTGGATACAACTGTAACAAACTCTCAACTATGAGAAGTCGTAGACCTTTATTAGTTTCATCAATTCCTCCCCAATTTCCACATTCTGACCTCAAGTATGATTACCGCACCTGCTAAACCTGCGCTCACTGTCCTTCCACTGAGCTATTGCAGAGGGCTCTATGACAGTGCCATGGAATGGTGGAGGAGATCAGAGAGCAGAGAAAGCTACTATTACAGAGGGCTGTAATTCACTCTGAGTGAGTTTGCTGCTGTCATCAGCATTGATGAGCAGAGGGACTAACAGCAACTTATAGAGAGGATGAGAGATAGCTGTGTAGTATTGAGTGGGTGTGGTTTTGCTACACAACTTCTGAAAGAGGAGAGGGGAGGGGGAACTGAACTTGTATGCATTAATGAGAGAGACCAGCTGATTAGTGCTGGAAATGCCCCCAGCCAGAAACCTAAATGTAGGAGAGCCTGCAAACCCAGTATGAGGCTTTCTAATTGCGTAAGAAGGAAAACTCAATAAGCAGAAATTTAGTAAGAGATGCGTGTATTAAATTTTCATGCACAAAGATTTCCATATCTTTTAAGAATTAATAAGTGATTAAGGGTGCAATATATGTCTACAGCCTATGAGAAATAATTCAAATGGTTTTCTTCTTAAATATATTTATTCCCTATGCACAGAATAGGGGATAAATGTCTGATCTCTAGGGATCCGACCACTTGGATCCTGATACCACTGCACCTGAAGGCCCAATGTGAATGGTTGTTTGCATGTGTGACTGCCACATTCATTCACTTCTTTGGAATGAAGGGAGATTGATGAGTGTATTGATATCTGCCTGTCCCAGAGAAGTGAATGGAGAAGCATTTGAGGTTACACAGCATCACTCTATGGAAATGGGCTATTAGGGTGTGCCAGAATTGTGATTGGTGGGGTTAACTGTGATTGAATCCCAGAGATCAGATATTTATCCCCTTCCCTTTGGATATGGGGTAAATATCATTAGCAGGAAAACCCCTTTAAACTTTAAAGGCTTTACCCAAAAATGTATGTTCCACTAGTCCCGAATGGTCATTAAAGTGGTTGTCTGGGACATTTTCTATTGATGACCTATCCACAGAATAAGTCATGAATAGTTGATTGGTGCTAGATGATTCAGTGGGAGCTATGCAATCGGACCACTTCGATATGGACAGCACTACCTACTGCCAGCACTCTCTGCACTGGTAGTTGGCCAAACAATCAGGAATCGCAGCAGACGCCGGCGATCAACTATTGATGACACGTCCTGAGGAAAGAAGAAAGACAGATATGGTTACCTGCAGAACTCAAATCAAGCACAGTTTGTAGTCTGTATGCAAAGCCACAAAATTGAGATCTGAACCTGTGATCCCAGAATCAATCCAAAGCAAATAGAGGAGTAGTGGCCGCATCCGTGGTGCAGCTTTTAAGTCTAAAAGAAAGCTTTATTTATTCCATCTTTTTTTTTTTTAAAAAAGCTAGGTTTGGGCCAATGGTGGCCGTTTTCAAGCTTGAAAAAGGCCAACATTGGCCGAAACATAGTTTAAAAAAAAAAGATGGAATGAATGAAGCTTTCTTTCATACTTAACCCTTTCCAATCCAATTTGTATCCTGGTTTTCCTAGGGGCTTACTCTTTTTCTGCTGTTATACAACAGCGCTATCTGCTGGCTAAAGCCAGTACTGCATGAGGTGACACGTTGGATAGGCTCTGACAGCAGAGAGGCTGGCAATATACAGTAAGAGAACCCTGAGGGACGTCTTCCAACATCGGAGCTGTACAGCCTTAAATCATAATGTCTTCAGAGGTCAGACAGTGGATTGGAAAGGATTAAAGACTTCACCACGGATGCTGCCACTGCTCTTCTATGTCCCGAGGAAAGGTCATCAGCAATAAAAGTTTCCAAATTCCAAGAAAAACCGCTTTAATCCCTATTTTATAGTAATTTGCAGAGTTTCACACTTCTAACATACTATCACATATCCGTATCAGCTGATCACTTCGGCGAGACAATGCACTTCGACCATTGCTGTACACCGTATTACGTTCTTGAAGGTCCACGGCATGGCAACCTTGTGTCCTCAAATACCATAGGTGCCAGAGTACATCATAAATTTTGGTCGGCTCAACAGACCATAGGTGCAAAAAGACATCTCTCATACGCTATATCTCCAACCATCTTTTACCGGCTACTCGGAGTGTCTTGTTACAGTAAATCACATATCTTCACATGGCGTCAATTTGCATAACATTTCCTACTCTATTATTAAATATCGCACTGTGTCATCCCAATCCCCGCATGCCCCATGGGTTCCACGTAAGCCCCCAGCTCCGGCCTCGGAATTGTTTTCATCACTTGACACCTTTCCAATTTGTTAGAAGAAATCTGATGACACAAAGATCAAGTTTTCGGTAAGACGCGTCATATGGCCACTTTGTGTTTTTTCGGAGGGAGCTTTTATTTCCCACATGACATTGTGCTTGCTGTGCACAATACAGAGTGACCTCAGCGCGAGCTGCAAGTCCTGAGAAAACAGAGATCCTGTCTGACATTTCACAGTGTATCCGCTGCCGCAGCGCCCGGAACATCTGCCGTCTGGGAAGACGCTTTATAGGAGAATGTCTCAACATGACAAGTTCTCTCCGCTTCAGTCTGCACAGAACGCCGAGCCGTGACATTGACCGCAATCACTCTATTCACATTAGGAATCTGAGGCAATAGGATTTGATTGCAAGCTCTTCTGACCCAGAATCAGATTTACAGACCAGATGTGCGCATTGCTTTTAATTGAAAGGGATGTCACCAGAAAACGACCTCTTGTATGAATCACGTTTTCATGTTAAACAGATTTTTAAAGAATGTTTAGTAACTTTTTTTAAAAATTTTTAATGCCACAATCTATAGTTAAAAAATAGTAAAATACTCCAGTTTTAATACTGACCACTAAGCGTAATAATAGTCCGGCACCTCCTGTTCTGTAGAGGACAACTCATTTTATCATCACCAGCAGGATTACAATGAGAGGTGACATGTTTATATGGATAACACAGGATCCATCATTCACAATAGGAGATGTCACAGCTTACCCCCCCCCTCCCCCCTTCCCGCCCTGGACAGGTCACAAAACATGTCTGCAACAGCCTTCCATAGAAATTTATAGATGATAGACACAGTTCACCTCCTCCCCCTCCCTTCACAGGGCATAAAGCATGCCCACAACACTCTCCCATAGAAGATTATGGGTGGTGGACACAGCTCACCTCCTCCACAGGTATGAGTGTATACCCACAACACTGTCCCATAGTGGTTTATAGGAGATTCAAAAAACTTCCCTTCTCCCATCCCTGCACAAGTTACAGAGTATGCCCATAGCACACCCATAGAATGATGGATACAGATTACCTGGTCCCACTCACTGCACTGCTCACAGATCATGCCCACAACACATTACCATAGAAGTTTGTTGGTAATGGACACAGCTTACCTCCACCCCCCACGGCACTCTCTCATGGAAGTCAATGGGTCCTGTCCTGACTATAGTGCCTTTGACCTGTGAGGCTGTGCTGCGTCCGAGGAGTGGGACCACAGCCAAATAGACAGCGGGGTAGAGAAAGGCCTTGTTACGGGGCTGTACCATCTCCTCCAATGGGGGTAGCTCAGGACCCGACCAAGGTGCTACTGGGGGAGATCAAGGGGATAGCAACTGGGGGTTACCTTAAAATTGTCACGCATGATGCCACCGTTCCATCCTCTGTGGCAGATCTCCCAGATGTAATAAAATAGTCCACACACAGGGTAGTTTTCTGAATGAGAACCGGGAAGGGTCAGCTCTGTCTTTTTACTGCAAACTCTTGAACTTAAATTCCAACAAAGAGTCCTGGTACAGATATAACAAGCCAAAGTGGTGCAACAGGGAGGAGTCTTGGGGTATTCGGACAATCCACAGTCCAAGTTATCTGTGTGACTCTCTCTCTCTACCAGTCAACACTCCCTCTGCTGTATATTCGTTGTCTTGCTAAGGAGCAATTGGTTTCAAGATGCCAGAAACATCAAGGATTCCTGGGTAGGTTAAGCCCAGGCTCAGCATGAGGCCATCACTCTGCTTCCTCCATTCTCTCCACACTCAGCCCGATGTCTGTGTCGCTCACTCACTGTCGGACCTCACTCTTCTAACTCTTACTGGCACTAACTAACTCCCTGTCTCCTTACCAACACATATATAAAACAACACCATGCGACACACACAAAACGATACATTTCTCAGACAGGACAGAACATACCAGACATTAACACCCTCAGTCCTGCAGCCATGCAATACACATAAATCAAATGCACTCTACAAACAAGACATTGACATGAGACAAACATAGAACATTATGGAGGGGCCGTATTAACTCTGGGCCACTACAACTGATGTAAAATATATCTGTGTAGGAAGAGAGTCTCCTTCCCCACCATGACCAGAATTTGCTTCATAATGACTGCAGTGATGACATGGACGCAGTATGAGACCAGAAGACCAGGCTGCAGAGCAAATGGGATGCCAAAGGAAGGTGAATCTATGTAGAGTGAGCTGGAGTCCAGGGGAAGAATTGGTGCCACCTTGTCACTAGAGTCGATGCTTCAGCCGTTGTGCATCCCCGACGTCCTGTAGAGCTTCGGGAATAGTGGATGTCCCGGCTGAGTAGATCCCGAACCAGAACTGAGGTCACCTTCTGGGTTGGCACTGTAAAAAGAGACTGTCAAGTGCCTACATAAGAGACTGTTAAGACCTAGTTGACAGCTTGTTACTCTTATGGCCACTAGACTCATAAAGTTGGTTTGATCCATAGTGTTTTAAGTATTCCGCCCTCCTTTGGAGTTAGGATGTATATAACTTGCACAATAAAGTTGTCATAGGTGCTGCTAAAAAATGTTTGCCTCCATCTGTCCACTGCCATGCCATTACAGAGAGACGCAACAACTTATATCCCTATAACTGCTGGGGGAGGCAGAATCTAAATATTAGAAGGGGATTATATTGTTTTGCAGATAAGCTTTGCAATAAGGTAAATAGCCCCCCCCCCTTTAGTAAGCTGTCTACTATGGCAGATCATTTATATTGTCGCACCTTCTCTGATCCCGGTTCATGCAGCCGATCATTGTATTTATCTGCTACGTAAAAATGCAAATAGCCGGCCGCTCGGCAAGTGTTATCCATCTCATTCTGAATATCTCCAACTTCCCAGGAAGATCCTGGGGGACGGTGAGAAAGTGAGCAAACACGCGGCTGCTGTCACCGGCAGATGGAAGGATAAGCCTACTGTAGCCTTCCCCGTCTCACAACGCGCTCTCCATATCCCTCTCCGTAATCCCACTGACGAACATTTAATATTAACAGTTTTTTTTTTCACAAGCGTGTGATGGACCCCCAGATGTCGGGGGACGGAGAGAACAACATGGAGGATCTAATGGAAAATAAGCGAAAAAAGGTTCAAAAAGTTTTGCTTTTTTTATATACTTCCGCGACTTTGTGTTTAGATGCTGAGTTAATGTGGAAACCCTGATTATGCAGAACTGAGCTGCATCAGGATCTCCCATTATCCTTAGAAAAGACGCATTATCTCGTCTTCGGGTTTTAATGCGGGAAGATCTTGACAGTTTCAATGTCTGGAAATTGAAATTGTCACCTTTTTACGAGTTCTGTTAATTAACTGGAGCATAATGAGAAACGCGCACCTGCGATAGAGCTAAGACATTTACCTAGCTCATCTTATTAATCAGGCTGAGAATGTGTGAGGGGCTTCACAGGGGGCTTGGTTCACTATGATTGAGTTGAGTTGTAGAAATCACATTTTGAAAGTTCTGATTTGAAGAAACTTTCCTATAAGACACAAAAGAAGGACAGAAATGCAATTTCCCTATACAGTGGTAGGATCAGGAGCGCCCCCCTAGATGCAGGAGGTTCCAGTTCTTACCTCAACTCAAAGATCCATCCATAGCATGGATATGTCATAAGTCTTAACCCTTTGCAATCCAATTTTGGATTCAGGGGTTCCTAGGGGGCTTTCCCTTTCTGCCATTATACAATGGCGCCACCTGCTGGCTAGAGCCAGTACTGCGGTATGGGACATGCTGGAGAGGCCCCTGACAACATTGTGGCCAGTAATATACAGTAAGAATACTCTACTGAACGTCTTCCGACATCGGAAGCTGTATAGCCTTCAATCAGAATGTCTTTAGGCGTCAGACAGTGGATTGGAAAGGGTTAAAGGGAAACTCCCTAGTATATATTTTGCTGGGCTCTGTTCACATTTGTGTTTGTTCTTTTCTTCCAGGTTTAAGTAGCTGTGATGGTGAAATATGTGCCGACATCCAATACGATACCCGGGACATAGGAAATGAAGATTTATTCAATGTCGACATGAATGAGTCTAGGAGACATAAAGGTCCTCAAATCCAGACTGACTTGTGACATCACAACAGATTCTTAAATACTAGGTAGGCAGTCTTATTAGAAGCTAATGCTTATTGGTTCATCTTATCTCTTATACTAGTTACATGTACAGAGAATAGTGGTAGGCAGAGCTAAGGGGGGCAACAGGGGGATCATCGCTGCATCCCAACATCCAGTTTACACTCCGTTCTTCAGCTTTTCATACCTACAGAGGGGAGGGGTACAGAATCAGCACCTGGGCAAGCTCCTGGTACAACAGCGCCCCCTTTCCTTGATGACCACTTATGTCACCAAGCAAAAATTTACATTCTTGAGAAAGGAGATTGCATACACATGTTTATAGTTAGGGAACCTAAAGAAAAGGTGAAATTAGTATACAGTAGCTATAATTAATTTGTTCGATACTTATAATTACGTTTATACTTATGTGTACAATATATATTTAATATGCTTCAGCCTTCGGCCTGGTAGCAGAGAAACAATAGCTTATAAGTCCCCCACCACAATGGTAGCGCTGTGACTTCGGTCCGAACCTTTTTTGTTAGCATCAGTGGAGGGATCGGTTACAGCGCCCTATACATGGGGTTTTCTCGAGATTCGGGACTAATGAGAGGACCAGTATGTGAACTTTGATGAGCAACAGTCTTGACACCAGGATAACTCTGCTCCTCTGGCCAGTGCAGCTGTCACCGGGTCTTACCGGCTCTTACCGTGACCGTGCGTACCTGTCATGTTCTCTCTTTTTCTGTACTGCGGATGCCGTTGGACATGCGCAGTACAGGTTTCTTTTTCTTCAAATGTTTATTTTTTCCGTGCCATTGCTAGACGATGACGTGGAATCCACAACCATCCGCAGTGTTAATTGCAGACAGGGCGTGGGTCGGACGGCTTTCATTGACCTCAATGGAAGCCATCTGCGTGGAATCTGCGCAAAAATGGAGCATGCTGCGATTTTTCCTCCCAATTGATTTCCGCTCGTGCGCAGGAAGAATCGATTTCCCATAGCATGTTCTGATAGTATTTTCTGTGGATCTGCAGTGCGGACGCCCGCTGTGGATTCCGCAGCAAAAATCCAGCAGTGTGCAGGTGGCCTTCGGGCTGGATTTCCACCGCGTAAAACGCGGCGTTTCACCGCACCTGTAAGGTTCTATTAAACCTAAAAGCTCAATGTACACGCTGCTGAATTCCACCGCGGAATTCCGCAACGTGAAATTACCCGCGGCAAATAGGACATTTCCTATTTGCCATGGGAATACGTGCGGATGGCTTCCATTGTAGTCAATGGAAGCCGCCCATCACGCTATACTTCTGCTGTAGCACAGTGGAAGTATAGCGTGAATACGTGCCCCGCCGCGTCATATAATGCTGCTGGCGCATCATGTGACACCGCCGGCAGGTCATATGACACCAGCGGTGCATCATGTGCTGTACTGCGCATGCGCGCCGGTGCGTCATGCGGGAGCTATGCAGCGGATCCGGAGGTGAGTATGGGGTCTTTGGGGGGGGGGGGGCACCGTGACGGACTCCACTGCGGTATTCCGCTTGCGGAGCCCATCACGGCCATGGGCATGAGCCCTTAGGAAGTAATTGCTGCAGTCCTGCTACACTGATTCAGTCCCTACAAATGTGCACACCCACTATTCCTATGGAGGTCAGCCTTAGTTACAGTTTGTCACTTGTTGTGAGGGGTATTGTCTCACCTTCAGGAGAGCACCTAGAAGGTGAGTGAGGAGGCTTATAGGGCCATGCATGCTCCTTTGGGTACTATGCTAGTTTGTCACTTGTAACTCTACCCCAATGTACTCTGTGAATGCTCTCCTAAGGTTTTGTCTGATAATACAAAGGCTTCTTCAGTATAGCACTCATATGCACTGTCTACCCTGCAGCTGGTGGCCTCCTCACAGTATAGTCCCACAGTGTGATCTGAGTGGCTTCCAATGTCTCTCTTTCTCCCAGTGGCCAGGTATCTCCAGTTCCTGGAACTGTGTTATGATCTCTGCTCCTCATTAGCACCAGACTCTGCAGGCTTGGTCTCTGTGCAGGCAGAACCTCTCTCTCTACAGCTAACAATTCCTGGTCTGCTCTGTGTCGCAGTAAGAAATTATTTTTAGAGTTCACTCAGTAGCCAATCTGTTACTTTATGAAGGCCATGGAAACAGCGACCTATATGAACGCAACCTCCTTTAAACTGAAGGGGATAAGCTCATACAAACGGACACCGAAATCACAAAACAGACATGAAATCAAGCGTTAGACACTACATCTGACTGAGTTCAGACCAGACAAAGTGGCCAAATACTTACCAATGTACTAACACAACAAGGTAGATGGATATATAAATAAATATGATGTATTAGTCAGAATTTTGGACAGAGTACATAAGCCTACTAGCCCACGTCAAGGCAACTCGTCTTGTGAGTCCCTACTCTAACAACACAGCTAAACTGCAAAAAGGGAATCCTGTCTATAAGTGTGGAGATCGTCGCAATAAGGACGGTCTCACGCTAGATCCTACTGACCACCTGTCTCAGTCGAGGTGAAAAGAGATTAAGAGGCAGAAAACACAAGACAGAGCAAGTATAAACACAACAACTACAAACAGGACATAATTCACACCAGGCGTCTGCACACCTACAGACGGAATGACAGAAGGCCCTAGTGTCCACCTACCAATGGACAAAGGAGCCTGAACATTCCGTCCAGCAACGGGCAGGTAGGACAAACAAACATGGACCAAGCGTCCGACTGCTAATGAACGAGTGGATCAAACATAGGATGAAGTTCAGACATGGGACATCAGGCAAAAACCAAACAAAACTACATTCATGCAGAGCACAAAGCAGACAGAACCAGATACAAAGTGAAACAAAGATCTGCACAGCATGCATCCTAACACCCAGGTTTAATTAGGAGGTGTAAAGCTATACTGACCAGCACACTCCAGTAAGAGGGCCTGGGATTTATGTGCACATGACCAGTGATGATTGACTGGAGAACTCTGCACCATCAGCCAGAACTACAGGTCCCAGGAGCACAATGTGTGTCAGGACTCAAACCCAGAAGCTCCTGTACTCCAGGCAGCAGCTCTACCTGCTGAGCTATCCAGCCCTTTGGATAGCTCTCCTGCATGACCTTGTCCTTGCTTTCTACTCCTGGTCCAGTTTTCTGTTTGGCTCCACCCTGTTCTCCCAGATTGGACATCCTATAAAAGCCTGACCTCTGGCTTCCCCTAAATACACTACCTGCCTGCTCCTTGGTACCACAACTGATACTACCCATGTATCAGCCTTTGGTTTCACCTGACCATGTAATGCCTGCGTTGGTTACAATACTAAGGCTCCAAACCCAAATGGGACCGTTACAATGTGACACATTCTAGACTCCCTGGGTCATGCTCAATTCAAAAATGTTGCACGACTGAAATGTTGCATAAATTGTCACATCTTGCCATTCGTTGTCATAGTGACCAGTTAACTCCTTTTAGGCAGCCCCTCACACAGGTTCACTTGCTTCTTTCTTAGCTTTACAGCTGCACACCTTGCATGGAACCAACGGTCATCGGGTTGACGCAGAATCATGCAGAACGCCGGAACAGACTGTTACTGACACCACATGACTGCATAAATAACAGACTTTACGTGTAATTGTGATATCGCAGCCTTTTGTGGTTCTCCCTTTTTTTGTTGCTTAGCGTTCAGAGTGGTTTCTGCCACATCCGTGTCGCGCTCAGCCAATCAGAGGCAAAGCTTCCGGGAGGCGTGGTTTTTCAAAATCCTGACCAGGAAGCTACACCGAAGAACGTCAATCAAGTGTCGGGAGCTTCGCGGGATGTGCGCCGGAGCCATACAGCGCCTCTTAGGTGATGTATTTCTTTTTTTAGGCAGCTAGGGCCTATTTTCGGGTTTCACAGTATTATTTGCTACTGTAAATGCTATGCAACAGGAAGGAAGGGTCCACAGGGAAACATGGGCTACAAAACATCGCAAATTGTGGATGTATAGAGCATGTCGCGATTTTGTACTCTCGCAATGTAGCAGCCTACAAAACATCGTTCATGTGAAAGAACCCATTGAAAAGCATGGGCTGCACATACATGCAATTTGTAGCAGCGTCGCATTGTGAGAAAATTGTGCGATTTTGTTGTCTATGTGGAAGCGGCTTAAAGGTGTTTTCCAGGCAGCGTCTGCTAGAATACACCAGGGTTGGAGCATAAGTGCTGCTCCAACCTCTGTGTAGTGGCTAGCTCTGGTAATTGCAGGCTGCAATCACCGTCCGTTACACAGAGGTCAAAGGAGTGCTTCTGTTCCAACCCCGATGTATCCTGGCAGGTGCTGCCTGGATATCCCCTATAAAGGGCATCCCCATCTCGTAAATTGATGACATATCGCTACGAGATGCTATCACTTCATAATCATTGGATTTAGGGTAATCCAACTTCTGGGACCCCCACTGATGCTGAGAATGAAAGGGTTGCATTACTAGTTCAGTGCTGCAATTGGTTGTCAATCTGGAGTCAAGAGGAGGGTTGAGGAACACTTATTGAAGAAGTACCAGGACCGCTGGGTCATAATGGAATGACCATCGGACTGTTCTCACCTGATCTGGTTAGCCAATATCTGGTTACTGCTCCAGTATGTGCCGTAGGAGAGACATGTTCAAACTTTCCTCCATGCCAGCTTTCTTGCTGGTAGTTTAGTACCTGCTAACGTGCTGAGAGATGTCCTGTAAATGACAGTTGCCCCAGGCACACCTCACATGCACACACCACAAACTTCCTAACTTAGTTTTATCCGTGAGATTCAGACATCCACGTAGCGTGAGGGATACAATGTGGCGGCTGCTCTGTCCCCGTGGGCTCTGTACATCCTCACACTGACACAAGGTTTACAATGCGGAAGACACCCCTCACTCCATGTCAGAATGCATTCCTAGAGGACCCGGTTCTTTTATGTATCCGCTGCTCCACATACAGGCGCACAAACTGGAGGGACCACTGTATGGAGACCTGGACGCTTTTGAAGATTTTCCAAGGCACTTGTGCATATTCATGATGGAACAGCCTAGAGAGACTCAGTGATGCTGATGCCATCTGTGTGATCATCTGGAAATCCATCACTCAGGAGAGATATGAGATAGATAGATAGATAGATAGATAGATAGATAGATAGATAGATAGATAGATAGATAGATAGATAGATAGATAGATAGATAGATAGATATTAGATAGATATGAGATAGATAGATATTAGATAGACATGAAATAGATAGATAGATAGATAGATAGATAGATAGATAGATAGATAGATAGATAGATAGATAGATAGATATGAGATAAATAGATAGATAGATATGAGATAGATAGATAGATAGATAGATAGATAGGAGATAGATAGATAGATAGATAGATAGATCATAGATAGATAGATAGGAGATAGATAGATAGATCATAGATAGATAGATAGATAGATAGATAGATAGGTAGGTAGATAGATAGATAGAGATATTAGATAGATAGATAGATAGATAGATAGATAGATAGATAGATAGATAGATAGATATGAGATAGATAGATAGGAGATAATTAATTAGATAGGAGATAGATAGATATGAGATAGATAGGTAGATAGATAGATAGATAGATAGATAGATAGATAGATAGATAGATAGGAGATAGATAGATAAAAGAAAGAAAAGCGGAATGGGACATTAGCTTGACAAAGTGGAAAATGTGGAGAGACCCTACTATTGCTATGACTATTGAAGAAGGAAATACTGCTATTACTACTGGGAAAAGTACTGCTACTATTACTAGGGCAGGTCCTACTATAACTACTGAAGGAATGCAGACATTTCCCTAGACCCCTCAGCATTAGGACAAGGTATGTGTGGCCTTTTGCAAAGATAATAACTGGGGAGACATTGGGTGACAATTAACTGGTGATGACATTAGTTGCCTACTACAAGGGTTGGCATTGTCACCTACCTGTTCCCAAGTTTTGAATGACAGGATTCATTGCTTTTGCCTATATAGTTACTTAACTCCATAAATTTGCAATAGTTACCTGGATAGCCATGTCAGCCACATAGGCTGCCATTCAGCTTTCCCAGACTACTGACATGTCAGGCACTATGGCTACCACCCAACTTCCCCAGGCTCCAGAAAGTCAAAACTGCCTAGATCTGCAATGATCCTTCCACTGATGAGCTGTGATGTCGGCCATATTGGTTGTCACCTAGCTTTCCCAAAACTAGGAGAAGACAGACGAGGACAAGTCCTGGGCTGGCAATTACTGAGGCTTCCTTTAATTTCGTCAGATACTGTCTATAACTTCTAGATAAAGCCATTGTGATTTCTGCAGCAAGATACATTGTATCCACCGTAATCCCCTAAATCCCCCTCTGGTCTGTGATATTTTATAATCCCGTCTCGGCTCGCGTCGCTCTATTCTATTTTATTTGACAATTGAAATTTAAACTTTTGTTAATCTCGGAGAATTAAACATTTCCGCCATTCTCAGGGCGACCGTTTCCCCACTAAATAAATAAATAAACGGGGAGTCTCCACGCGGCCAACTGTCGTATTTCCCAGCATGCAGGCGAGCTGGAGGGATTATTGCTGGAATCTGTCAAATGTCATGAAATACCACGAGAAATGAATAATGAAATATTATCAACACAAACGCGAGATGAATGCAGCGAGGAGACGGACCCGGTGTCTGCGCCAATCCTGAGAGGACATGGAAATGCACTTGGAAACATTGTATGTGACAGCGGGGCGAGCACGGGCAAGAGAACAAAGGGTTTAACCCAGTTGGTGCCATTGTGCTGCACATAGCAATGGCGGATTAAGGAGACCTAAGGCTCAGGGCTGTTCACACAACTTGGGCCCCCCATATCTGCAGCAAATCTGCCACGTGTGTGAAAATACCTAATATTGCCAATATCATTACCCCTAAGACCGTGGTACAACACCACCATTGATTTCAATGGGGCCTCACAGACCAGTGCTTGAACGCAGGGTTTCTAGTGCCGCGATTTTTGAGCGCTGTCTGCTCCATTTTCACTTGTTTTAGAGTTATTGAACGCACCTCATCGCCCATCTCAGTAATGGGGTGTGTTAATAAAAAACACTTGCAAACGCTGTACCCTGCGTTCGAAAACCCTGCACAAAATTGCGGTAAAATACCGCGGTTTTGCACGGGTTTTTCTGAATGCATTGGTGAGAGCAGCCTAAGGGGAGGTTCATATGTAGGAGATTCGGGTCTGATTTTGACGTGGATCTGCAGCAGAATTCATCCCTTCAATTCACAGGGTGTTTTTTTTTTCATTTCACTCCACTTAGATTTTTTTTTAAAAGTTTTTTAGTACATTATATGGTACATTAAATAGTGCCATTGAAAAGTACAACTCGTCCCGCAAAAAACAAGCCCTCATACAGCTATGTCGATGGATAAGTAAAATATTTTTAAAAAGGGGGGAGGACAAAACAAAATGAAAAAAAGGGCCGTGTCCTTAAAGGGAGTACCGTTATATCCAGTGATCACAGGTGACATCTCCTCTGACCGGAGTCAATAACTTTTTTTTTTCGTCCAGCCCAGACTGTGATGATGACTTTTCCTGGTCATAACTTGTCTCTGCAGAATTTGACACACTGACATATTTAATTCCTCAATTTTCCATGGTCCTAACTTTATTTTTCTATCTTCTGCGCAATCTCACCATCCATAATTACCCAGATAGTAATAATGACACCTAAGTTGACTCACACAGTAATAGTACCCTCAAACTATAAATTTTCTTGCTTGTACGCTCTGTCACTTGATCCCATTTTAGCCTCCCATACTATTATAACTCCTTGTTGCGGCAAATAGAAATGTAACGTATTAGTCTTATATCCTCCTCTTGGTGCTCCCTGTAGACCCCACATAGTAAGTGCCACTTTTTATGCCCCACACACAGTAAAAGTGCACCCACTCAATAATAATGCTACTCTTATGCCCACACTCAGTAATAATGTCACAAATAGACTCCAACTCAGCCATAATGCTCCTCATAGGCCCCCACTCAGTAATATCTTGGATTAGACAGACATAGGAAAGTATATATCATTGGATCCATGGTTAAAAGGTTGTCTGTTAATTGGCTGATGGGCTGAGTATAAAAAGTAGATCTTGTTTCTGGGCTCTGGTGTAAAAGCCCATTTACACAGAGCGATGATCGATCAAAAATCGCTAAAAAGCTTTGAGCGATAATTATTGCATCTAAACGCGCGGCCATTGTGCACTTTTCAGACACTGCTGGCTGATCATTAAATTCAGTCCAACCTAAAAATCATCTTTCAGCTTTATCAGCAGTTCTCCACGGGGAGTGCTGATAGCATTGTTTCCCACTGGAGAACAAAAGAAATGAAAGCAGTTTGCGCCCTTGGGCGATTAACTGCATTCAGTGAAGACTTCATTTGCACACCTAATTGCTATTATGTAGCTGAGTAGCTACTTAAAAGTTTATGCAAAATGATTGCTCAAAGCTGTCACTCACACTGTCGTTTGAGTGATCTTTGAGCAATCATCGCTCCGTGTAGATGGGCATTAACTCAGCAGTTTTTTTGCAGAGAGCCTTGTGAGGAGTCAGCTGTTCCAGTGCTGCTGGAGAGCTGGGTTTTCTATACCAGAGAGAGCACAACTCGGATTCCAGGAGCAGTGCTACCCAGATATTGCAACAGAAGTGCCAGAGGGAGGTCTGCTGATCCTCCAAGGAAATGTCAGTTGCAATTACAGACTGCAAGTGCGGAGCTGTCACCAGGAGAGAGACCACTAACGAGAGTAGATAAACCAAAAGCCAGTATCCAGATATTCAACTTTCAGTGATGTATAACCATGAGCACCATCCCCCAGGTTCTTCACCAGTTAAATGTATTATTCTGACTTTATCACTGTATAGCTTCCCCAAAGGTCCTGCGCTAAATGTGTTCACAGGACAGTTGTCGCATATTTCAGTTAGTGGATTTAGACATTTGGTTAACTGAAGTTCCTGCAAGACTAAGTTACTTCAGAGGAGACTCATATTTTCAACCAGCATCTGTGGAGCTATTTACCCCTGGACACGGCAAACCACTTACTGACTGTGAGTAGATAGAAATATTCTATCTATCTATCCATCTATGTTAGTGACGTGTTCCCAGTAAGACATTCGATCACTGGGGAGTCCTGGATGAATTAACCATATTCTTTGGTAGAAAGAAGAGAATGGAGAATTCATTACATTCTGTCACTTTTAATGTCATATAGTGGGATATGCATATATGAAATACGTGGCTAGCGAAAGCCTGGAAGAGGCAGATACTCTGGGTGGCCATGACATAGGGGATGAAGGGCTTGTAGGTGTGACAGGTGCCTTGATGACATCAGCTGTCACTAAAGTCTGATAATCTCAGCCACCATTGTTCGGGCCGGCTTAATTTTATTGCACAGTTGTATCCGGGCACTAAAAGGAGTGCAGGAGGGGATGGAGATTAGGAGATTAACACCACACTGCTCTTTCCTGTCACCCCTGCCTGCAGCTCTGACCCCCCTCCCCCGTGCCGTCCCTTAGGTGTCATTAACCTCTCCAAGTTAAGTTCTAGGACCTCCAACTGCAGGATGAAAATCCTCCAAAGGTTAGAGACATGGACCCCCACCTGCAGGATGCTGATCCTCCCCCAGTGAAGAGCAGGGGATATCAACCCCCATCTGAAGGATG
Source organism: Eleutherodactylus coqui (assembly GCF_035609145.1). Taxonomy (NCBI): domain Eukaryota; kingdom Metazoa; phylum Chordata; class Amphibia; order Anura; family Eleutherodactylidae; genus Eleutherodactylus; species Eleutherodactylus coqui. The sequence goes on from NC_089839.1 coordinate 27,668,409, forward strand.
AAATTCCACCAAGGGCAGGAAACATGGACCCACATATTCAGGATGATAAACCTCCCAAGGCAGGAGACATGGGCCCTTATATGCAGGCTGAAAATCTTCCAATGGCAGGAGACATGGACCCCAATCTGCAGGATGAAATTTCTCCAAGGGCAAGAGATGTAGACCCCCATCAACAGGATGATAACCCTCCTAGGGCAGGAGATGCAGACCCCCATCTGCGGGATAAAATTCATCCAAGGGCAGGAGACGTAGACTCCCATCTGCAGGATGATAACCCTCCCAGGGCAGGAGACATGGACCCCCATCTGCAGGATGATAATTCTCTTGGGGCATGAAACATGGCCCCATCTGCAGGATGATTATCCTTCCAGGGCAGGAGACATGGACTCCCATCTACAGAATGGCAATTCTCATAGGGCAGGAGACATGGATCTCATCCTGTGTGTTCCCCCCTGATTTTTATTGTTTTGTTTTTTTATGGTTTTATACTTTTCTGGTTTTCTTTTTTTTTTTGCGTCATACTTTTCTAAAGAGACACAGACTTTTTTGAGATGGGCACATACTTTTTTGAAACACATTTTGGGGGAAACATACTTTTCAAGGGGCACACATATTTTTCAGAAGTTGGTGGTGTACATACAGGTTGGGAGTGGAGGCACATATATTTTCTGGTGGGGGCACACATTTTTTAGCGGGTTGGGGAGCATACATACCTTGCAGTGGGGGTGTAAATAGAGTCACATCCATAGCTGCATTCTGTATGGTGCTGATTTAGGCACATCTGTACCAAAATCACCATGCTTTCCAATGGGACTGACCTTCTACCTACGATTTCCCGCTACTCATTCTGGCCTTAATCTGAACTCCCACAATACACAGTGCTGATAAAAGGGCACAAGCAGGATTGAATATGCAGCTGTGGATGTGAATGGAGAAGAAACCTAGTGGAACTGAAAAGCAATAATAAAAACTCTGACTTTTGTGGTTTCTTTACAAACGACTGAAGCCATCCTCTAATTGGCTGCTGCCCGGGTTATTATATAATCTCCTAAACCTCTCCTCGCATGTTGGAGCATCCGGTGTCACTCAGCCGCACTCCTTCCTCTAATCTTTACTCACTTACAGATCGATTACACTTACAGGACTTACAGCAAAGTGGAGATAGACGGCCGTATCGATTTCCTTCTTGGCCTTTGTTCAAGCAGCCGGTATTAAAAGCTTCAATGTGAACAAGAGGAAGAAGACTGACAGGTTAATTCGATCATCAGTCGAGGAGCATCGTGTATGTGTAGTGGATGGAGAGCGGCACACCAAGTCAAGTAGGGCTCACGCTCATCAAAAGGCCATGAAATGCGGGCGATCACAATGCATACCACCAGATGTAGCAGAGCTCTTTCAGAGCAGCTCATTGAAGATGCAGTAGGTTTGTAATACAGCTGTAATATGGTGTCATCATTATTAACCCAGGGCTTTAATCATGGCCGATAGTAGAAATACAGTGCATGATTAAAGGTCCTGCTCCTATAATCTAGCAGGAGCAGGTCGGGTTCTTAGCTCTCAGAGACAGCCGAGGACCCGGAGGAGAAGACAGAAGTGGTTTTTACCCACTTCTGTCTTCTCCTGTACAAGCTACATTGAGCTCAGCGAGCATTATGTCGAGAATGCAGGAAGCGGCAGTGCCATTTCCGCCACGGAACCCGGCAATCATGTGATCGTCAGCTGCCCCAAGCATGTCAGAGCTGCAGTGTATTAGCAAACCCCAGCCCATCCCATACCGTCACACAAGACAGATATTTTGCCCCTTAACTGGGGCTCCTATAGAGGCTCCTACAGTGGGAAAGTGAGAAATAGGAAAAAAATTGGGTGAATGACCCCCAGAGGTCTTATATAATGTCATGGGGGACATAGCTGTTAAGGTAAAAAAAGTTACAAAAAAAGTAAAAATAATTACAGAATAAAATAAATATATATATATATATATATATATATATATATATATATATATATATATATATATATATATATATATAAAGAAAACAATCCACTGCCGATGCCAACATAAACCATCGCCATCTGCACCCTGTAATCTGAGACTATACAAATTATATATCAAGACATTCAAAACTAAATGAGGAATCCATTCCTGTACATATCATTCGATCTATCCAGTCATGTCCGACTCTTGGATACTCTGTAGGCCGGTCCTCTTCCTTTCAGTTGCCTGATGTCCATCCCATGTCCTTCTTGATGGTGTCCAGCCAACATGTCTCTTGTCTTCCCTGTTTCCTTTTACCACTGACCATTCCAAGTAGCATCTCTTCTTCCAGCGAATTCGCCCTCATCACATGTCCAAAGTAATTCAGTCTCCGTCTCGTAATTCTTTCCTTCCAGGGACATCTCTGGGTTTATACGGTCCAGGACAGCTTTGTTGGTGACCTTAGCTGTCCAGGGGATTGGTAGAAGTTTTCTCCAACACCAGAGCTCAAAAGCATCAATATTTCTTCTCTGTAATCCTCTATGTCCACATCTCACAGCCATATGTTGCAATCGGTAAAAAGATGATGGCTTCATTTGATGGTGACTCAGACATCTGTAGTGTCCCAGAATAACATCCTGGTCCCCTCCATAATTGTCATACATGTCCTGTCTTATGTGAGTGCTCTGTGAAAAACCGTCATGTGCATTTTCTGTATGTGTGTTGCACAGCTGCATCGTCTGAGGGGTTAACCCCCATATAATCATTACCTGTCAGCTCTGCTGCTGAATGTATCTATCCTACCGTGTCATGTGGTACAAGTGAGGTGATAAAAGGGAGTGTCTGAGAGCGGGAAGGAGTTCTGTCTTGACTTTGGAAGTGCTAACACAGAGCCGCATGGAAGTAGCATCAGCTTCCATGTTGGTGAAGATGGAAGAAGAAGGACATTCCATAGTGTCTGGAGTGTGGATGTGAGAGGAGTGAGTCCCGTACAAAGAGAGAGCACATCAAACCCCAGTTTTACTAAAACAGGTACCCGTTCATGCTACAGGCATTATTTTTCCTGTGTGGCCATCCGCCATTAGGATCACCACACAGAGGTACGTGATTGTGACACCTTTGCGGATGTTGTACGGGTCCATCTAGGCTAAGCCTTTCTTCAGTAATTACCTGCCAGAGTGTATGTGGAGGGATCCCTACTTTTAACCTTCTCCGGAGCATACCTAATCCCCAATTATGTAGTGCCTCACACACCTCCTAGTGCATTGCGCTCGCATTTGCACGTCCCCATTGTTTTCCATGGAGACATTTGGTGCGCAAATGTGCAGGGAAATAAAACATGCTGCGTTTTATCTTGCGTGACCGAAATACGCAGCAAAAATAAACGCATGTGCACATACCTATTGAAATCATTGAGTTCTAATCACTGCATATTGAGCACACAGGTTTTGCGTGCGCCAATATTCCCGTTTGAGGCCGGCCTTACTGTGAATGCAATGCACAGCAATTATGGCATAATGTCGGAAAGGGTTAAACAAGGGCAACAAAGATGGAATTCACATTGCAAGACCTGCATCGGCCCATGGCAGGAATTGCCCTTTAAGCAATTGATATCCCAATCTAATACTAGCATTGGAATGGAATCCGTTTTTTTGCATCCCTGAATATTCGCCTATTTAAAGCTGAGCGCCGCATTCGTCGCAGACTTCCTGTCTATGAAAAACAATTCACTTTACCATTATTTCCGACTCAATTAAAGTTCTCGTCAGGAACAGAGACGCCCGTTACAGAACTTCCAAAGATACCGAGAAAGAAGGGAGAGATTGATACTGATAGGAACGGAGACTGTGGCGGCTTTGAACATGAATGCATGTGGCGCGCTCTCCCTCCGCACGTTGGCGTCTATAATAAGATCTCTCTGTTTGAAGAAGTGATTATCTGAGTGGAGCACAGAGACTAATTAATGATCCGTGCTGGAAATATTGGAGGAATTTGCTGTGATCACTGCACAGCGTCCCCCACATTACAATGTGCAGCGCACATTTACATAATTTGCCTCGCCATCATTTGTCACATTTTGTAAACACGTTCGCCGCTTCCTGTAAGTAACCATTACTGGAGCTCATTATCTAGGAGAGCACACACTGAAGATACGTCTCCATCGTGGACGTTGCAGTCTGGATCAATATACGGAGCTTTGCTCTCGCCTCCATGAACATTAGCAAAACGCAAAAGGTCATTTCTGAGCTGAAGAAGCGTGACAATTTTCTGAATAGTCGTTGCCTAAACAGGCGACATTACAGACAGGTTGAAAAAATGTTAGAGACATCTCACTATTAAGTAGAGGGTTCATGAAAAAAGTTGTTGTGCTGCCTGAGCCAAGATAAGCAGCATTCACAGTAAGAAAGTGAAGAGTGTAGACACAGCATTTTGTCTATCGGCGGACAGCCTACGGACTGCGTATTCAATGAGGCAGTACACAGGTTACGCAAAAAAACTCATGGCATGTCCTATTCTTATCCATATCACGAATGAATTAGGATATGCAAATGCATGTAAATGTGCTGGCCGTCCGTATATAGGACAGCACACGGACAGTTGTCCAAGGCGAGTGTGTCAGGAGCCTTAGGTGACAGAGTTATGAGATTTTTTGGAGGGGAGGACTAGTTAAGTCAAAGAGTAAGGTAGCAAGGTTTTCAGGGAAAGAGTGGTGACATCACAAAGTTGGGAAGGAAGGGTTATTTCGGGAGGACGGGTGATGTCACAGAGTTAAAGGGGTATTGCAGGACATTTAAAAAATTTTCTATTGATAACCAACAGGATTCCCATCGATCAGCTGATTCCCAGGGCCACTGTCACAGCGGTCAGCATAAGGAGAAATGTTCTGGAATAGCCCTTTAAGGAATGGAATTATATGGGGAGGAGTGGTGATGTCATAGAGGTAGAGCAGTATTCCGGGACATTTTGTATTTTTTTTATTAATGACCGTTATGATCCCCATCGGTCAGCTGATTCCCGGGGCCGCTGTCAAAGCAGTCAGCATGGGAAGAAGACAGCATTGACCATAGCGCAGCAGTCCAGGTTAGTACTGCAATGAAGCTCCCATTGAATATCCCAGAATGTTCTGCAAAACCCCTTAAAGGAATGGAATTATATGGGGAGGAGTGGTGAAGTCATGGAGGTAAAGGGCATGGCTATTTTTAAAGGACTGGTGATTTCACAGAATAATGTCATGAAGTTAGGGGGAAGAGTTTTTTGGGGAGGGCTAGTGATGTCACACAGTTAATGGGCAGGGTTATATGAAGAGCAGTGGTGATGTCACAGAGTTAATGGGCAGGGTTATATGGAGAGGAGTGGTGATGTCACAGGGTTAATGGGCAGGGTTATATGGAGAGGAGTGGTGATGTCACAGAGTTAATAGGCAGGGTTGTATGAAGAGAAGTGTTGATGTTACAGAGTTCATTGGCAGGGTTATATGGAGAGGAGTGTTGATGTCACAGAGTTAATGGGCAGGGTTATAAGGAGAGGAGTGGTGATGTCACAGAGTTAATAGGCAGGGTTGTATGAAGATGAGCGGTGATGTCACAGAGTTAATGGGCAGGGTTATATAGAGAGGAGTGGTGATGTCACAGAGTTAATAGGCAGGGTTGTATGAAGAGGAGTGGTGATGTCACAGAATTTAAGGGCAGAGTTATATGGAGAGGAGTGGTGATGTCACAGAGTTAATGGGCAAGGTTATATAGAGAGGAGTGGTGATGTCACAAAGTTAATGGCCAGAGTTATATGGAGAGGAGTGGTGATGCCACAGAGTTGGGGGGCAGGGTTTTCTGAGGGTGAGTGAGGATGTCCTAAAGGGTCCATTTACCCCGAACGATTGATCGTTTGAATGAGCGAATGATGTCAGAGTTGCCTCGTTCGCTCGTGCGGCCTGTTTATACAGTACATACATCGTTGACTCGTTCAAACGAGAAATCGCTCAGTTGTCGCATTCGCGGTATAAGTGACTGAGAACGACTGAACGATGAATGTTTAAACTGAACGATTAGTGAATGAGACAACACATAAGGGCTCCTTCAGACAAAGACGCACGCTTTAGCACAACTTATTTGCACTATGGGTAAGGTTGATTTGCGCGTCTATCTGTGCATTGTACTGTACTTTTTTGCACAAGCAGGGCCTGTTAATATGCACACAACACTCCCCCCTTCCCCACCCTTCACCTTTGGCACATTGGCCCGCACATTGGCTCGCATTTGCACACCTCCCATAGACTTCTATGGGAAACGTTGCTGCGCAGGAAAATAGAGCACGACCTCTTTTATTGAGCACACATAAAATGTGCTCATAAAATCGGAAGAGGTGTACGATATCAATGAGTTCTATTCTCTGCTTATTGTGTGCGCAAATCAGCTCACAAAATTCCCGTGTGAAGGAGCCTGAAAACAAACAAAGAACATAAAGCAAACAAGTTATCATTCGTCATTCGACCATTGGCTGCCTTTATACTAAACAATTATTGTTCGTTTTCGCTTGTTTGAACGATTCTTTGAATGGTAATCGCTCCGTGTGGAACGTCCTTAACTTAATGTCTAGGGTTATTTGGGGAAGGGGGAACTTCTGATGTCACAGAGCCAGGGGGCAGTGTTCTATGGAGAGCAACCTTGCCCAATAACATCAGCTGGCATACCACTTTAGGCCCAATGTCAAACGGGTGGATTTGAATAACGGAATCCGCGCAAAAAATCCGCAGTTCAAACCGCCCATGGGCGTCTGCACCTCAATTAACACATGCAGATTGGTTTTCCGGATACTGTGTGTAGAAAACAAATTGCAGCATGCTCCATTTTAGGGTGCGGATTTTGTGCGGGCGGCTTCCACTGAAGACAATGGAAGCCGTCCGATCCACATCCATGTCACTTGCAGCCGGGTGGTGAATTCAGCAGAAAAAGCTGAAGATTTGGAAAAACATCTGTACCGCGCATGTCTGACAGCGTGCCGGGTGGACCCTCTGCAGAACAGAAAATGTGAGGCACGTGCGGACGCCGCTGACGGTAGGGTTGGATTCCACTGTGGGCTCCTAAATGCAGAATCCGACCAGCCCGTGGACATGAGGTCCTAGATAGTCATTCACCCAGCAACAGAAGCCTGTACTAGTAACGCCCCGCTCACCAGAAGAAGAATCCCGCTTCTTTTGAGAACCCTTTCGTACATGAAGTATAGCAGTGATATCCGTAGACGTACACATGGGCATTGAACCCCTTCCAGGAGCATGATGGCTGATACTGTCATAGGAGAACTGTGGCTGGCACTGCCATGGCTGGTCTTATTACATGGCATTATACCAGGTATCATATATAGGCACTAGGACTGGTATTATTATACGTGTCTACTACTCTTATGCTCTCACATCAATTTATAATCCTTAGGCCTCTCTCAGGCGGGCATAAGTTGAGGTCCGCCACCAGCGCGCAGCAAGTATGCAATGACATGCCGATAATCCCCATACACTATCTTGGTGTGTGGGCATGCATAATGCACACCATGAAAATGCATTCCGTGATTTTTGTTGTGCGTACATTTTAAGTCTATGGGAGATTGGTACTGCGTATTACGCACGCAAAAACTGCGCAAGTATTACACAGTGACTATACGCTCGTGCGTGAGAGGCCTTAAAGGTTAAAATCCCCTTTAAGCGTGGGAGTAAAATATAGAGCTCTGCTTTAGAGGGTAAAATAGAGCCTTAGATAACCGCCATGTCGCCATATCCATCCGGGTAGACTGTACTGCAGAAATCCGTACAGAACGTAACGTGGAGCGCGAAGAATGATGGCAGTTTCATTACCATGCTGTAGATATTCGTTTATCTAGTCCCAGTTGCCGTGAGCCGACAAATCACCCCAGGAGAGAAATGAAAGGACGTGCAGGTTAAGATGGAGGCCGCTGCTCAGCGTTATATCAGCCCCGGGAGGATAATGTAATTAAGCTTGAATAATAGAAAGGGCGGTTCGGACGTTCTGCAGCTTTCATCATCCTGCACTTCAGCTGAGCAGTAAAATAAGGACACAAGTTGTGGATAAATCGCCTTAAAAGCGTCATCAGTCCTTTACACCGGTAAACGCCGCAAATGGCGCAATAGTCCTTTTATACGGAAACACTAATAACTGTCTCAATGCTGGGAGATGAGCAAATCTTTACTGTGCCAAGGAAATTGGGAGCTACCTCTGCCTGTAACCTGCTCTTCTGTTAGCGCTCCCACCCACTGGCGTTTTTTTCTCCACTGCGATGCGATTCTAAAGTTAAAGTCTCGCATCGCAGTGCGAGAAGAACGCAGGCAGATATCCCAAAATCAATAAAAAAGTGTTTAAAAAATAATAAAAAAGTTACTTACCTCTCCTGCTGGCTCCCCGGCACTGCTACTGAGCTCTTTCAGCAGACGGGGATTTAAAAATCCCCGCTTCCTGAAAGGGCTGTGCAGATTGGCTGAGGGCTGAATGAATAGCTAAGAGCTATCTGCCATTGGCTGAGCGCTCAGCCAATAGCTAAGCAGTAGCTGCTATTGGCTGAGCCCTCAGCCAATCTGCACAGCCCTTTCAGGAGGCAGGGATTTTTAAATCCCTGTCTGCTGAAAGAGCTCAGTAGCAGTGCCGGGGAGCCCTGTGGCAGAAGTCCGCTGCATTCTCCATCTTTTCAATGGGGCTAGCGCTGCTGCCGCTGGCCCCATTAAAGAGACTGTTGCAGTGATATCGCTGCGATTTCTCGCACTGCTCTGCGAGAGTTTTCACTTACTCTCGCAGCGCAGTGGAGAAAAAAACGCTAGTGGGTGGGAGCCCTTACTCTACAAAGGGGCTTTACCTGAGGGGTTGGCATGTGCCCCGAGTACTGCGCGTTAGGGCGGCACCAACAAACCACTGCTCCTTCACAAGGCTAAAGCAGCAAACTTGGTTGCTGGTGAAAGAAAGCCTAGCTGTGACTTTGCCCCTTATAGAGCGTGCCAAGCACACCCCGATGCCAAGTCTCCCAACCATCCCAGATTCATCAGGACAGTCCTGCATTTTAGGTGCTGTTCTGGAAGACAGCAGACATGTTTCATGAGGGTGGACATAATAACTGTTCAGCCAGGAATGGAGTAAATTAAAAAATAATCTAGAGCAGGGGTACACAACATGCGGTCACAATCATCTGGACACAGAAATATCTATGCATGGCTGCTCACATGTAATTTACATGTCAGGATGAAGAGAAATGGCAACAGGAGTAGACAAGTACTAAGGGTGCCCTGTTTAGCCATGTGTGGGTCCCTGTATATTAGTCCCTTGACCTGTTTGTCACTGCAGAAATGAGTATATGAGTTTGGTTGTCTGCACACAGGCAGATTTGCATTGCACTGCAGAGCTGGTGACCTGCCAAAAAGAGTTGCTCCATGGGGGTCTAACATGACTAGTGAATCTTATCTGCAAAGGAAATGTTTTGGAGCCTGACGCCTCCCTAACTCCCACCCTCCTATGGGTTGACTTATTTGATCTCACTGCCTTCCAGAGAACGAACCTGGCTATTGGGTAAGCTTTATCCATAACCCATTGAAGAAGAGTTGGAGTCTTGTTTAACCCCTTAAGGACCAGGTTGTTTTGTACCTTAAGGACCAGACACTTTTTAGGGATTTTACCCATGTGGCGGTTTTACTACTCCATTTTTTTCCCTTTAGCTACCAAAATTATTTTTGCTGCGTTTTTTTTTCCGTGACATATAGGACTATTTTTTTAATATCTTTTTCACTGACTTTTTTTTCCTGTTTTTTAGTTTTATTGCGGGTAAAATGCTAAAAAAAAAAAGATTTTTTTTAACATTTATAGTTTTTTTTAAAATTATTTTTATACTTACATTAAAATAAAGTATGGAAATGGGTTCCTCTATTTATTTCGGATGTTTTGATATAGTATGTATGGTTTTGGTTTATAGGGCGCATACGGCGACGGTTTTTGTTGGCGTCTGCTTTGTGTTATTCTCTTTCTTATGTATATATTATTGTTTTATTCTGTTATTTTGTTTTACTGATGTATATAATTATGTATTTTACTATCTATGTCCCCCATGACGTCATATAAGACCTCTGGAGGACATTCACTTTTTTTTTTTTTCTTTATTTGACACTTTCCCACTATAGCTAGGGCGTCCATAGGAGCCCTAGTTATAGGGGAAAGCAATGCCTGTTGTGACATTAGCAGAGCTGCCAGGGTCTAAGTCTGACCCTCCAGCTCTGCATAGCAGGGAATCCAGGGAGGTCACATGACCCCCCCCCCCCCCCCGAGGCTCCCGTAGTGAAAGTACATCTTGCTTTCACTTTCCCCATACAGTGCTCATTGAGCACTGTATATCGGGGAAGCAGAAGGCAGGAAGGGTTAAAATCCCCTCCTGCCTTCTGCTCCGGGTTATCAGCTGTCACTAACAGACCTGTTCCTGCCTCTGACTGATTGCAGAGGAAGGAGACTTAGAGCACCGCCGTATTTTTACTATCGGCGGTCCTCTAAGCCCAGGACCAGCCGCCGTATATATACAGTGGCTGGTCCTAAATGGGTTAAGATTGTTGCATAAGCCTGATTCATGTGTAAAAGGACTCAAGGTAACCAATCGGCAATGGCCAAAAGCTAACCTTCTCACTGATAGGAAAGTGGTCCTTAAGGTTACTGTTAGGTAAGGTTAATCAAAGTTGCTGGCCCTGGACCGTTTATTACATTCCCAGCCATAGCAGTAACTGCATCCCTGGTGACAACATTTCTCTTTCTCAATTTGTGAAATGTTTTGTTTGAGTTTTCAGATAACAATGACAAAAGATCTTTCGGGATTTAGTTTGGACTCCATCTCAGAGTATCACCGTCTCCCCCGGATTGTTTCTCTTCTGCATCTCCTGCCTCAGACCTGTCTGAATTAAAGACAGATATTGCTCTCTGTTCTTTCGAGACCATTACATTTTTAATGGAAACCTCGAGCACTTTGTCTTCCCCGTTCCCTGGGTGTAAAGACAGGAGCCGTCTCAGTGCCAAACAGGAAAACCAAAAACTCTCCAAACCACAGCCCTCTCTGATGTGCAGATGGTAGGGTAGAGGCCACGGAGGCGAGGGCGTGCGTTAATATTTCACGATACAGATGGCAGCAGGTCAAACTATTTTAGTTAATTTTTAAAAAACTTTTTGAAAAGTTAGAAATTCAAACATTTTTACCACCAACTTTAGTGAAACGCAGTAAAAGTTCTTATTTATCTATTTAATGGCCAAACCACTACGAGATCTAATTAATGTATAGGGTTCAGTCCACACGAGCTATTTTTACATTGTTTTTTGGGAATGAACAGGCCTTACATTAAAGGGATACTCCAGTTAAGGAATTAAAAGCCGCCTCTCGCATAGTTTTTACATGCGCTTCTTGCCCACACATGTTAACGGTTTTATACTCTTAAAGGGCCACTCGGGTATTTTTTTTTTTCCATTTATTATGTAGCTATTCCCCCAGTTAATGTAAGTGAGTTTGTGTTACCTTTGTTAGTTATTGCTTTCTGTCTAAAACTCACAGCTTCTTTTTTTCTCAGAATGTCATGTGATCTCAATTCTGACCAGCTCAGATCTACTTGGGTTTATGCTGTATGAAACTAGTCAATGTCTTGTTCTGTTTAGTGCTGTTGCACGAAACCTACCATTAGAGCTGCCTAGAGGGGGGCACAGACTCTCCTGTCACAATTACTGATGATGATAAAACAGCTACTGTCACACAGTTATAATAGAGGAGATCACAGCTCATCCTCCTGACTGTATACTTATGGTCTGTAGCTTATTTAGGTGAATATAGAAGGTAATGATAATTGAACTGTCCTCCCAGCAGTCACAGATGATACAGCCTGCAGCTAAGGCTATGCTGGGGCATCATAATATGAAAGTGAAAGTAAAAAAAATCTCACCTTCAAAGTGGAGGCTGATAAGCATCAGACAGGTGGCTGCACTGCAAGGAAGTGGCTGCAATACACAGAGGAGACCTCCAGAGTGTGACAGGCAACCAGGTGAGTGGGGAGGGGGGGCAGGGATGGAAAAATATGTTTTGCACCGGATCCTCCTGTAATACTCCATGTTACAGTATGGTTTCTACACTGTAGAAGCTTGTGGCTGTGATTATTGTGACCCTTTTATTTTTATGTTACATCCCACCCCTTAATTTTATGTACAATCCCGGTTGTTGTCGGGTTCACATAGTTTATTATGTCTCTTGAAATGATGCATTGTGGAACATTAAAATGTGAACAAATACTTAACCCAATACTCCTTGCTTACCTCCAATGGGATTGTTATCAGTGGTAGTAGTAATAGCGATTATAGCAAACATATTGTGATTGTTCCAATGGATCCAAAATACAAAATGAAACAAATGCCTTGATTACAATTCTCCATCGGTTTGCATCTCCGGCTCTAATAAAGATTTATTCATTGGAGCCGGAGATACAAAACGGTGAAGAATTTTAATGGTGTTAGTCTGCAAGCAAACCCTAGGCAGTCTGATCCTGCAGTCCCACTCCTGGTAGTCTACCGCATCCTCTTGCTAATGTACATTTTGTAGGTCAGCAAGCAGCAAGGTTATTGGCAGGATCAGTGGACATAGATAAGCTGTGCCATAAATTGGTCTTCACCCTATGCAGTGACCCGGAGGGTCCTACAGGGTAGTCAAAAGAGTTAATAAGTTCCCAGGACCTTGCTATGAGCCCTTAGGGGGGCATGAGAGGCACCCTGCAGGAGAAAGAAGTCAATGGAGCTATTGGATTATAATGTGAAGCTGCCAGAAAAGGACAGTGGTTGGCTGTGTAGTCCCATGTAACACCGTAGGGAAGCGCCAGACGCCATCTTGGGACTGGGACACAGCCTTGCTTAATGTGAATCAGTAGCAGAAAGCAGCAGCAGCCACTTGAAATGGAGGCGGCTGTTCCACAACCAGAGGTTGTGGCAGAAGCCTGAGCAACCCCAACCATTACCACAAGTACCATATGCTGAGTTTCATTGAGAAGTCCCTGAGGACTCGGGAGCCGAAGCTGCCAGTGATGACAACAACAAGCCGCATGGAAGGAGAGGGAGTCTCCCTTCCCATATGGGACTTGGTTGTGGAAGATGATGATGGCACCATATTCTGGAAAAGGGACAAATTGCAAGAGACTCGAGAGTGATCCAATGACACGTTAGTGTGCGCTTACAATAGGGACAGTGATGCACAGACGGTTTTGGACTGATGAAGTAATCTGATGGTTGATTGAGTTAGTCAGGAATGTTATATAAAGATATGTTGCACCAGTTACCAGAGAGTTAACTATTAGCCATAGTAGATTATGTGATGTGTAAAACACTGTGTACCAGAGTTAGCAAGCTATATAAATATATGAAAGACTATGAGATGGGAACCAAGGCACTTTGTAGTAGTGGAAATATGCACCAATGGAAGCTTATTAGAGATGCGCGAGCACGCTCGGTAAGGTCAGTTACTCGAGCGAGCATCGCTCTTCTCGACTAACTGCCTTCTCGTCCAAGCATGCTCGGGGGGGCGGCGGGGGAAAGAGATCTCTCTCTACACTCCTCCCCTACCCCCACCGCTCCCCTCCGCTCTCCCCTTATGCCCTCCCCCCCTCCCCCGAGCATGCTCGGACAAGAAGGCAGTTACTCAAGAAGAGCGATGCTAGCTCAAGTAACTGAGCTTACCGAGCGTGCTCGCTTATCTCTAAAGCTTATGTGACACTGGACTGGGATACCTGCATTCTGTGAGGTCCTTACTATACCTTATGCACCCTAGGTGTGTTGAGCCTGCGATGATGGTGTAATGCCATCAACCATCAAAAATACAGGATGTAGTACGACAATGGATAGTCATTAGAGATGAGCGAGTATACTCACTAAAGGCAATTGCTCCCCGCTCGAGACGGAAGGTTCGGGTGCCGGTGCGGGGGAGCAGTGAGTAGCGGCAGTCAGCAGGAGGGAGCGGGGGGGAGAGAGGGAGAGAGAGATCTCCCCTCCATTCCGCCCCGCTCTCCCCCGCAGCTCCCTGCCCGCTGCCGGCACCCGAACCTTCCGTCTTGAGCGGGGAGATACTCGCTAAAGGCAATGCTCGCTCGAGCAATTGCCTTTAGCGAGTATACTCGCTCATCTCTAATAGTCATACGTGAAGTATGAAATGCCTTTAGCGTCAATTTGTCAATTTCCATTAAGAAAAATCCGCACCATTTAGGTATGATTTACCTTACTATGGCGTGGTACAGAGCCCCAAATATGTCCTTGCTGGGGGGCACTTATCTCAACAGGGCGTAAACCTGCATTCTGTGGATGGCGCAGGCTCTGAATGGAGCCCATGCTATCCTGCAGTGGGAGCCAGCAGGGACTGATAGCTGGCCTACCGCTGCAACAGCAGGGATTGATCTCTGCTCCTAACCCCTTACTTGCCACTATCAATGTACATCACGGCCAAGGGTTCACAGAGGGAGTGAATGTAATCGCATAGGTCTGATGGTTTGCCATGGCAACCAGACACAATACACTAGTGTCTGGGCCTGCAATGGCCTGTGATCGCTATTGTGAGTGTTTACAATTCAAGTCCCCTACAGGGACATAAAAAATAAATGAAAATAGTGCAAAAAATGTAAAAAGAAATATATATAATAAACTTTTTTCTGCACTTTCCCCTGTTTCTATAAAAAAAAAGTCAAAAAAAAATTTAAAACCCACACATTTGGTATCATCATATCCATAATGACTGTACAACAAATTGAACAAACTATTTACCCTGCACAGTTAAGAAAACATTAAAACATTAAAAAATAAAAAAATGAGGTAAAATGCTTATTTTGTTTATTTTGCCTCCCAAAAAAACACCATAAAAGTTTTCAAAAAAGTACCCCAAAATGGTACCAAAACAAACTACAGCTCGTCATGTAACAGAGCTCTATCCATAGGCCGCGTCCTTAAAGGCTCTTTCACACAAGCGTAGCGATTTTCGGTTGGCCGTGTCATGTCCACAGCGCGGCCGGAAATTTGCTGTTTGTGTACCCATGCAGATGGCCTGGTTTGCGGCGCATATATGCCGAGCTCGAATTACCATTGGGCGGGGGAAGCCAGTTTAGCTCTGCTAAACTGCATCCCCCTTTCTGCCCCCTTAGTGTGCTAAGCTCCTGCCCCCTCTCCACCCCTTGTCCGCTGCCAGCAATGGGAGGCGGCGGGACGAGGCGGGGGCTTAGCAACTAGCTCCTGACCCTTCCCATTACAAACAGCAGGCAGGGGGCGAAGAGGATGAGAGAAGCCACGCTGCCAAACTCCCTCCCACCTCCCTTCTCTGGCAGCTGTCATTGGCTTCCATAGGAGTCTATGGCAACAGCCGTATTCCGGCAAGGAAGATCATTCCTGAACTCTCTTTTCTGGTGAGCATAAAAGCGCCCAGCCAAAATGCGCTATCTTGGCCGGCCGGGCACTTTTACTCCGCAGGTATACGTCCATCTGATCTGATGCATTGTAAACCAGTGAATCAGATGGGCAGCGTATATCGGCCAGGCGTGAAAGTGCGGCCGATATACACCCATGTGAATGAAGCCTCAGGGGTTGGTAAAAAAATCTGCGTCTCTGTCCATCAGTCAGCTGCTTCGCCATCACATACCTGTAACTCGGGTGCTTACCCGTGACCGTTTCAGGATGATGCAGAATGTCCCTCATACTTGGCTCATCCTTCTCATTCGGACAATCTAAATGTAAATGGAGCTATATATTATTTTCTGGAGGACCCTTGCATCCCCCCTGTAGGACTTCTCATCCCTCCTCTAATACCCCTTATATCCCTCCAGTATTCCTGTAGTACAGATGCAGCCGAGGCTTCACCTTACATGAACCGCACGTTCCAGCGCCCCTAGACGATGTTTACAGGAGGTGACAAGAGCGAGAGCCGCGCTGCTAATTAGAGGCATCCAGCCTGCCGCCAGCACCTGAAATCTGTCTAAGGGACAATCTCGTTAAGGTGCTGCTGCTCATCGTCTTGTGACTTCAAGGGGAAAGATTAGGGAAGAAAGATCTATTTTAAATCTACACAAACTGTTGAGAATGTTCGCGCACCGCGGTGTGATCACATTCCATGTCCAACGGGGCGCAATGATTTTTTAGGGACTTTCATCTCCACTTTACAAATGCCATACCTTTTTTATTTTTTTCGTTGACATGTCCCTAGGAGGGCTTATTTTTTGTGTGGCAACCTGTAGTTTGTATTTGTACCGTTGGCGGGTGCATATAATGTATTGGACAACTTTTATGAACTCTTTTTTTGGAGGGCGTGAAGAGAAAATACATCATTTCTGCCATTTATTCTTTCAGCATTTATCATGCAGCATACCAATATTATTACTATTTTTTTAGGTTTTTCACTTTTACACAATAAAACCCCCCTTTTTTTTCATGGTTGTATTCAAAGTCCCAGAACCTTTTTATTTTTTCATGGTCGGACTTGTGAGGGCTTGTTTTTTGAGTGGCGAGCTGTCATTTTTAATGGTACTAATGTGAGGTACATACAGCTTTTTTGATCACTTTAAAGGGGTTGTCCCGCGCCGAAACGGGTTTTTTTTTTTTTCAATAGCCCCCCGTTCGGCGCGAGACAAACCCGATGCAGGGATAAAAAAAACAAAACGGGTAGTACTTACCCGAATCCCCGCGCTCCGGTGACTTCTTACTTACCTTGTGAAGATGGCCGCCGGGATCTTCACCCTCGGTGGACCGCAGGTCTTCTGTGCGGTCCATTGCCGATTCCAGCCTCCTGATTGGCTGGAATCGGCACACGTGACGGGGCGGAGCTACGAGGAGCCGCTCTCTGGCACGAGCGGCCCCATTCAGAAGACAGAAGACAGGACTGCGCAAGCGCGTCTAATCGGGCGATTAGACGCTGAAGATTAGACGGCACCATGGAGACGGGGACGCTAGCACCGGAACAGGTAAGTGAATAACTTCTGTATGGCTCATAATTAATGCACAATGTACATTACAAAGTGCATTAATATGGCCATACAGAAGTGTATACCCCCACTTGCTTTCGCGGGACAACCCCTTTAAGGGCTTATTCGGATGGGTGCATATCGGTTGGGTTTTCACACTTGGCCGATATACGCTGCCCCTCTCTGCAAGGGGAGGAGGCGGGATGGTGCTGGAGCTAATGCACTGCTCTATGCTCCCCCTCTGCCCATAGCCATTGTTTGCAATGGGAGGGGCAGAGAGGGGGCAGGAGAGTAGCATACTAGCTCCTGCCCCACCTCCCCCCTTTGCAGAGAGCCGGTGAGGGGGAGGGAAGGGGGAGAACAGTTTAGCAGAACTAAACTGTCTCCTCCCGTCCAACGGCATTGCGGCCTCGAAATATATGCGCCGGGCCCATGCCATCTAAACGGGTGTAGAAATGCTAGCACCCGTTCATGCATTTTTATAGTGCCAGCGGGCGCACATAAAGACGTCAACGGCCATGTGAATAAGCCATAATTGTATTTTTGGGAGACAAAATGAACAATATAAGCATTTTGCCTCAGTTTTTTTTATGTTTCTTCTTACGTTTTTTGCCATGAGGATAAATAGTATGTTCCATTTATTGTACAGGTCGTTACTAGAGATGAGTGAGTATACTCGCTAAGGGCAATTGCTCGAGCGAGCATTGCCCTTAGCGAGTACCTGCCCGCCCAAGACCAAAGGTTCGGGTGCCGGCGCAGAGGAGCGGTGAGTAGTGGCAGTCAGCAGGGGGGAGCGGGGGGAGGCGAGGGAGAGAGAGATCTCCCCTCTTCCACCCCGCTCTCCCCCGCTGCTCCCTGCCCGCCACCGGCAGTCGAATCTTTTGTCTCGAGCGGGCAGGTACTCGCTAAGGGCAATGCTCGCTCGAGCAATTGCCCTCAGCGGGTATACTCGCTCATCACTAGTCGTTACGTATATGATGATACCAAATATATATTTGTTTTTTATATATAAAGTGGGATAGTGTGCAAAAAAGTTTTTTTAGCATGTTTTTTAACACTATTTTTATTTTTTTACATTTTTTATGTCCCTGTAGAATACTTTAACCATAAAAGCTCTGATTGCTATAATAATGCATTGCAGTACTTCTGTACATCTGGCATCTCCATTGGGAATACCTGGAGGCGTCACTCAGAAAGAAAAGGAACGCAATAATGTCATTACTCGACTGTTAAGAGAATGGAATTATATTTTATGCAGTAGTTTTGTGTGCATAAAATAAAGTTTGTGCTGCGTCCGTAGTAGAAAATATGTGTGTGTTGGTGCAACTGCGCTGTTGGATATAATGTGAGCGCCAAATTGGGTGTGGTTGGACGGGCTTGGAGAATCAACACAGCTATAACATGCGGGAGCCCGCAGCGGAATCCGCCCCTGTGCCCGGCCAGCATCTGCACATACTTGTCTTTTCTTCTTCTTTTCTGTACTGCAGATGGTCAGCACAGCGAGCTATCGCACATGTGCAGTACAGATTTTCCCATGTTGTCACTAGGCGATGACGGGGAATCTGCGACCTTTCCGCAATTTCAAAAACGCGTTTTTCTTGAAATACAAAACAAAGCACATTAATACAAAATAGTTTCCTTCGCAAGTACAAATGACACACATTGTAGTGAAGTTTGACTAGCAAGTTATCATGCACTGAGCATGCAGCTTTGTCATAATTAACCTTTGTAATGATTTACTAAGAGAGAAGTATCACACATGCAGTAGATTCTGAATTGTTAACCTTGTGAGGGAGGCTACACTATATAACCTCTTGCGCGTGTGTCCTTGAGCTTCTAGCCTGATGAAAGATTGATAGAAGACTCAAAAGCTCGCATTAACATCATGTATTTTTGTTAGCCATTAAAAGGTATTATATCTACAAGATTACTTGGTTTCTCTTGCTGGGAACAATTACCAAAAAAAGAAACATGTCTTATTTTGGTGCATGTTAGGGTGGATTTGGGCGAGCGTACTTTTGTTCCTTTAAGCGGCTGTGATAATTACGGCTGCATAACGGAGCACAACTAAGCCACTAATATGATTAGTTTTCAGTGGTTTCGTTTGCACTAGCTGGATTGCGCAATATATTATGCAGCTGTGTGCGTATTGTGAATGCATTCTATGGGGACCTTTGCTGTGAAAATCTGCACACAACAATAAAGCAGGTCCTACTATTTTTCGTGCGCATCGAATGCATTGTAGCGGTGCAGTGCACAGGGGGGCCTGTAGAGGGCCAGAGACAGGACTCCTGGTGCGAGGGTTAACCAAGGGGTGGAGCAGGAACCAGATAAAAGCCGGTTCCTGCCAAAGACAAGAGGGAGAGAGACTGCTCAGTGGAGCTGGGAGGGCTGCTAGCCCAGGGTCTGGTGCAGACCAAGAAGGCCAGAGGTTGACAGGGTGATGCCCCCAACCTCAACACCTGAGAGCGAACCAGCGCAGCACAGGAAGGTGTTGCAGGCTGGTGGCCTGAAAAGGCAAGAGTCCAACAGGGGACGCCCCTGGACTCCCACCCAAGTTGGGGTGCTTATGCACATGATGTGATGTGATATGCTGTGCTGTGGAATAAATGCTGGCAGGAGCCAGACAAATAGATACGTTAGTCCTGAGCCATGTTTACCCGTATGGGGCACCATTTCTGGTATGAGAGGTCAGCAATCCCGAGGCAAGAGTACCCCCCTTGCCACAGCATGCACAAAAAAAGGAAATTTGAATAAACCCATTGAAATCAATCAGTTCTACTCTTTGTGTATTGTGCGTGCGCAAATTGTGTGCAAGCAAATATGCCGGTGTGAAGCCACCCTAACATACATACCAAAATAGCCTATGAACATTCACCCTACGCATCAAATACATATGTACATGCGTACCTACTGTGTATTTTACATGTGTGAAAAATATTCGCACAACACGCGGTACACATCCGCCCGCATGAGTGAATCCTTCAGGGGTGAGTAGTTCGATGACTTTTGCCTCATAGTAACCCATCAAGGACCGAACAAACACAATACAACATGTATAGAACGTCAGGATGGATCCGATATGCAAATGTGAAGTTGACTATTTAAGTGATGAGATCTTAAAATGCAGAGAATACCGATTAAATGACGAAACCGCGCACTTTATTTGTGACAATTTATTTTTTCTTCTTAGAAACCGGAATGTAAAACATTTCCATCTGCTGGAACTGATTAAAATACATGGAGCTGTTAGTAAATCACTGGAATCTGCAATTATTCCCCTGTGACATCACCGGTGTCACGCTTCTCATTACCACCGCCTTGATCCATTTGTAAATAAATTATAGATCTCATCCTGTATGCATACAGAAACCTCACAATTATAGATATGAGAGGGGAGGGGGCGACTGCCGCTCCACATTCAATGCAACCACCAGACCTCCCTCGGAATTGGCAAATCTCCGCATGTCAACTTCAGTGCGGTGACTTGACAGGCCTAGCGAGCGGTGACAATTATCAGAGAATGCACCAGGCCTACGCTGAATTGTAGCTCTCGGCTGCTTTGTGTAAACTGAATTAAGGACATATTAGGGCATAATAAGGGGTCGTATAGACAGCATACGGTACTTTGCCCATTGTGGCTGGGTTGATCTCTGGGATCCAGGTTGTGAGCCGCAACCTATGGAGCAATGGATGGGGCAAAATAACAAGATGCTTGAGGTCCTGACTGACTCACATATATCCAAGATCCCCTTCTTTTTTGTAAGGGGAAGCCCTAAAATGCTCTGATCAGTACCTCAAGGAAGTTTGAGTTGGGGTGAGGAGATGATTCCATAATTCCTCATGGTTCCAGGAGCAAAATGAGAGTGAAGCATCTAATTACATCCCTAGACCACCAGGGACCTTGCCATTTACACTTTCATTGACCCAGATAACCAGGAACTTTACTATTATACCCTTCACTGGCCTAGACCACCAGGGACTTTGCTATTACCCCTGCACTGTTCTAGGCCACCAGGAACTTTACTGCATGGCCCTAGACCAAGGTGAAACTTTACTGTTACCCCCATCACTGTCCTAGACCACAAGAATCTTACTATTATTCACTTCATTGCTCTAGACCACCAGGAACTTTACTATTACTTCCTGCATGGCCCTAGACCACGAGGGACTTTACTATTACCCCCATCACTGTCCTAGACCACAGGGATCATAATATAAACCACTTCACTGTTCTAGACCACCAGGAACTTTACTAATATCCCTTCTACATTGTATGATCATTTAATTTCAACACTAAATGGCAGTTCTATTTTGGAATAGACTAGAAATATTGTCTGGGGAATTCACTGAGTGGTCCCATTATTAAAGATCCCAATCGTATCACAATTGGAGCTTCTCTGTATGAAAACCAGGCACATGACCCCAGAGTGCAGCATAAAATCATGTGACAAGTTTTCCGTGGACCAATTTTAGTGTGAATCCATATTAGACAGAAAAATCCAGTTATATGAGTGATTTCCAACGAGGCCTGGTTATCAGTACTAGACTAGTCGGAGCTAGGATTTCACTGCCAAGCTTTTCGGGTTTTCTCGTGTAACTAAAAATGGTTAATTCAAGAAAAAACACCCAGTGAAAGGGGATCCTATGGACATAACAACTCGTCCAACACATTATTATATGGGGGCTCTATTAAAGTGACTTTTCAGTGTATTTGGCATGATATGAGTGCAATATATGGTAATACTAGTACCAGTGTTTCTGGTGGCACAATGCGCCACGCAGTAATGTAATATAGTGGGGGATGTAGTCCACCCATAATCCCTCATTCAGTGCACAGAGATGAAGAACTTGTGATGATGTCACCATCATGTGATCAGAGGCAGAGCTCAGAGCCCCTGTGACTGATCACATGACGATAACATCATCACATGTAACTCACCACTCACTCATCACTCACAGACAGGTTGTGCAAAAATTGCAACTTTTTGATTTAATAGTTGTGGTACATGGCGCTACTTAAAAGGGTTAATCCCACAATCCAACATTTTTGTCAAAAGTTCATTACCTTTCTAACATCATCAAAGTGGTTTTCTCCCAACTTTAAATTTGTCTCACAACCACTCTGTACTTCCTGGTTGCTGCTAGCCAGCACATGGGACTGCTGCAGCCAATCACTGGCTATACAAGCTCACTGCTGTGGCTTTTGATTGGCTGCAGCAGTCACATACCCTGGGCAGCAGCAGCCAAGGAGGATGGAGTGGTTGTGAGGGAATTTTAAATTGTGAGAAAATCCCTTTAAATAGAATGTCACACACTCAAGTGAACTTGCCTCCATTCTATGTGTAGTGACGCAGTCACTACAAAAATAATATATACCGTTTATTTAAATGTATGTCCGTCACTTTAATTTACATTTTCTTTAGAATTAATTTGATGATTGGAGGACCAACAACTTCCAGTTAGAGAATAGACTAGATTCTCTGGGAGGACTTAGAATCTATATGTAACTCTACCCAGATTCTAAAGAGTTCAGTTAGTTGTTAAAAGTGCAGTGAAAAGGAAAGGTGGGTATTAGTGTAGTATGTCTCCACCGGAAGTATGGGTTGGCCGAGCTCACCTACAGGTAATGCCCAGGTCACGCCCAAAGTTGGCAAAAGATATACTACACTATTACCGCTCAGTACTAGTAGGCGGCTCCCAGCCCTCCTCCGCCTCCCAACCGATGCCGGAGTGTCAGTCCTCTAGTCTGGCAACGGTCGGGAGGAATGTCCAGAGGGAGCTTCCTGGCTGTAGTCATGCCAAAGCTGGGAGCCACCCTCTAGTACTGAGTGGTTCTAGTGTAGTATGTCTCAACCAATCAGGAGCTTTTGCCAGCTTGGGGCATGACCTGGGTGTTGTCTGTAGTTGAGCCTGGCCAACCCATACTTCTGGTGGAGACATACTACACTAATAGCGGAAAGGTGTAGTTAAGAACAAAGAAAGATTATAATAGGGAAAGTTGGAGAAAGATAGAGAAAGAAGATTATAAAAGAAAGAAGATCAAAAGGAAAGCTCGAAAAACAGGACAGTTGGAGACAGAGCCATTCCCTGTGTCTGAGAGAAGGTGCTAGATATGAAGCAAGTATGGAGAGCAGTTTCTCAAGTGATAGATATGACACATTGTTTAGAGAGCGGTATTTCCAGTCACCAAATTCCAGATAGCTGTGGATTACTGTTTCACCCTTACCCCGCCTCCTGGAGCTCCTTCTCATTAGAAACGCCTGCACTATGGCACATACTACACCACTCTCCAGGGGAGGAGACTACAACCCTCAACAACCAAAAACTTTGTTCGTAGCATGACCAGGGTGTGAGTGCAACTACCTGACTGACCCTTACTTTGGCCTGCTGCTTACTGGCATCAAGAACTACCCCCACAATCATCTCTATTTCTCTATTTTCCCTATTTTTCACTTGTAGCTGAGTGGATGGGAATCAGGATTTGTAGTCTCCATGAACCCTACCTAATCCCATCTTGCTTGCTTTATATGTATTTAGACTGTGTAAGGGCCCATCCACACTGACACATTTAAGTTACAGTTCACAAAACTTTACAAAATGTGTATTTTAAGCATACATTTACATTTTTAAAGTCATATGTGTGGTATGCAGTTTGATACTCTTTGATATGTTTTTTATATGAAAAATGTATACATTTTTCACAGTAAATTCTGGTACTGGTGCAATATGTCTCCACCGGATGTATGGGTGGAGACATGGGTTCAGCTGGTGTCAGTGACAGGGAATTGACAGGGCATGCCCCCTGAGCTGCAGTGGTGCTAGACACATAGTATATAGCAGTTTTTCCATTTACATCTCCCTCACATGTCCCTGCAGCTCACACATGTCCCCGGCGGACTGTCCTCTACACTTTCTTAACCCCCGCCACCGGCCTCCCATCTCCGCTCCTGTTCCCCCTTTGGCCACTGCAGCCAGCACTGCTGTCACTCTCCTAACCGCTGTCAACGTCTATGCCGCTGCTGCCAAAGCGTGCTCTGTCTGTCCATGTCCCCCGGTGCCACTCTCCTCCCCGCTCCCACCGTCCATGCTGCTGCTGTCAAAACCTTGCTCTCTCCGTGTATGTGTCCCCGATGCCGCAGCAGCTGGTGCTGCTGTCAGTATCCTCGCTCTGTCGACTCATGTGCCCCGCTTGCACTACTGCCGCTGTCACCAATACCACTCTCACCTTGCATGGTGCCGCTAACTGCTGCTACTCCCCGCTGGCTCACTGGGACCCAAGGATGAAGTCTAAAACAGACACCCAAGGGTGTAGCCTGTAACAGACAGCAGCTGGTCACCGCCTCACTGGCAGCAATGTATGAAAGCTCTAACACCAGCCAATCAGCAGCTCTGGGCATACCCTGTCACTGAAACCAGCCAACCCATGTCTACATCCATACATCTGGTGGAGACATACTGTAAATTATTTTAATCTTAATAAAGTTTTCTAAGGCAACATTTTTTTTTCTTTAAAGTCTTTTCCTTAAGGGCTCAGTCAGACGAGCATTTTTTTGCGCACCTATATGCACAAAAAAATGCACTCCACGCAAGTTAAAAATGCACATTCCTGAAGCACGGTGCCCATTGCTTTCAATGGGGCCAACACTACTGCAGCCGGTCCAATTGAAAGCAATAGGATGTAGGCAACCCCTGCAATGATTTTCAGGGAAGGGCTTGAAATATAAGTCCTTCCCTGAAAATCATCCCTCGCTGCTTTAAAAAATTATATATATATATATATAAAACCTTCCGCCGCTGTCGGATTTAAAAGTCCCTGCCTCCAGAAAGTGCTGGGTCTGATTGGCTGAGCGATCAGGTAATTACAGCTAGTGCTTAGCTATTGGCTGAGCACTCAGCCAATTACAGCTAGTGCTTAGCTATTCATTCATAAATAGCTAAGCACTAGCTATAATTGGCTGAGTGCTCAGCCAATCAGCACAGCCTCTTCAGGAGGCGGAGAGGTGAGTAATTTTTTTTTTCTTTTTTTACCAGTTAATGATGATTTTTCAGGAAAGGGCTTATATTTCAAGCCCTTCCCTGAAAATCATACTGCAGGGTTTTCCACAAACCACTGCTTTCGATGGGACTGTCAGCAGCGCCGATCCCATTGAAAGCAATGGGATAGCATGCTGCACCTCTGCCACAGCTGTCACAGCTGTGACAGCTGTGGCAGAGGATTCCTCCATCCCCGCGGTCCCGGCAGGGATGAAGGAAACTCCTGCCACAGCTGTAGCAGAAGTCCCCGGTATTCTCCCTATCTTTTCAATGGGGCTAGCGCTGCTGCCGCTGGCTCCATTGAAAAGACTGGTGTTATCCCGGCGTCATCCCGGTGTCTTTCTTGCGCTGCGAGGCGAGTGTTTTCACACTAAATGTCTTTGCACTAAAATGGTTAATTGAAGCAGATTAACCCTTTATCCTTCCTTGGGCGTTATTTACACAGTGTGACGAGGGAAGAGGGGTGGAAATCTGCAAAACCGACCTCTCATAGCCCTGATATGACCAACTAAACTGTACCCATGCATATGAAATGGAGTAAGTGGAGCTGAGCTTACTGAATGCAAGGGAGAGAGAGCAGAGACACAGCCTGCTCTGCACATGCTCACCCTGCAGGGACAGAGCAAGAGGTGTGAATGCAGGTTGAACTGAGCTTGAACTACTGAAGGTTGTGCCCAGGAGCAATCAAAATTAAACATAGTGTGGGCATGCGATGTTTGGGAGAGTGAGAAGTCAGGACTGGGACATTTTCAAAAAATGGGTGCATTTTCAATGATTAATTATTTCAGATAGAAAGCACACTTAGTCACCAATGTAATCTTGGGAATATGCATTTAAATCCCCCTACGTCTCTTAGGGTGAAATAGGGTTGGTCTGTGAGTGATCTGTGTCCTCAGGCCTTGCCTTAAGGGTGAGTCTGACCCTGAGGTGAAGGCCATTGTATGGCATGGGAATGGGGTTGTCAAATAAGAGATATCCAGTCCTTTATCTATTTGAGGCTCTTGGGCCCTTACGCATGTGCCATGTATAATACTGGTGCCTTCTTACATGGCAGGGGGCCTCAGGCCCCATCAGGCTACGCTGCTGCTCCTCAGGCCACTATATGGATAACTTGCTTGCCCTGGAGCTGTGTAATCATGTATTTGTACATATGCTGCTAATGACTTGCTAATGCTATTAATCAGAAGCTGGTTCCCATCTTGTCTTCTGCATTGGGAATGATACAAGACCTCCGAACAGCAAGGAATATTATTATCACTTGATTCTGGCACCGGATCCAGAGCCAATCAGGGATTTGTGAGATGATGAATAAAGAAATGATCTGTGATAATAATTGGGGGGATGCATCTCTTTTTCTGGCACTTCCATAAGAAGCCGCTTGACAGCTGTCTAGGGGTACACATAGAAAAAACTAGCCTGTCTCACAAATAAGCGAGATGGCAGGGGGGAGTGTTGTTTAGTGCGGTGGGCTCGCGCTTTCATTCCTGACAAGTGCCATTGTTTCTTATTTCCTTTCATCTGGAAGAAAAGAGACATTTAGTTTTCTTTGAACAGACCCCTCGGAGCACAGAAGAAGAGTGATTACATCGGAAACGGCATCTAGAAGACAGAGCTGATATGATCTGGCAGACACAAATCACCTTAAGGTATAATTTTTGTAATCTTTTTATATTCCGCTCGGAACATTTACAGCGGAAAGTTTATCAGGTTCGTTTCATACTTTCCAAAATCAAATCAAACTTCAGAAGGAATTTCATCAAGTGGTTCTGCTCAAGAAACCCTCACATCAACAGTTTAGAGAAAGTACGTCACGGTTCACCAGCCACTGACCTTCTCCGTAACTCCATTTCTGCCTGATCTCCAAGCTTAACTGCCGCCAGTATATGAATTCAACTGAGCTACTCCAGCCACAACATAAATTTCTGCAATGACCAGTATGGACTCCATCTTGCCTGACCTTCTGCTACCATCAACTTCAATTCTGTCTTCAGAGTTAGCATTTCTTTGTCCTGAAGTCAAATTTCATTTTGCTATTCTATCCTTGTGCAGCGTCCCATAGGAAGACCTGACATACGTGGGGAGCTGGGAGGGTAAAGTGATGGCTTGTTATGGCGGCACTTACCAGACTCCTTTCCCGGGGGGATAACATGCAGCCAAGGCCAGAGTATAACTTCAGGCCACCAAAGACACCCCTAGGATAGGGAATGCCAATACACAGGAGAATGGGGGTTATAGTTGTCACGGGTGACGCCACCATTTCTACACCCCGGTATGACCTTCGCGGAGAATAAATGTAGCAGAGACAGTCTTTGAGTACCATGGGTCCCTAGGGTTAAAGCCCAGCAAACTTTATTTGGCAACTTGAAACAATTATTACCAGGCAGTTCAATCAGAGACTTTACAGTGCAGGCAATTGACTTTCAGACGTAGTAAAGATTATTATCTTGCAGTACCTTCACCCCAGACACGTGGGTGAGATAATTAAAGGGTGGACCTCTACGCGGTGATCCTGGCTCTGGACGGCCACGTAGGAAAACTCAGACAAAGAGGTAGTACCTCTGCACTGGCCTTGTCAGAAGAAATAGTTACTTACAATTGCTCTCTCTCTGTTGGGAGCTCACTCCACTCACATCCAGAACACAAACAGCACAGGATATCTCTCCTCCGCTTCCATCTTCACCACAAGGAGGCTGAAGGTGCCTCCATGTGGCTCTGTGTTTTAAACTCAACTCCAGAAGATGGAACTCCTTTCCCGCTCTCAATCATTCCTATTTATCCCTTCTCACATACCACATGACATGACTGACTGATATATTTACATGCAGGCTTGGATTTTATTAAAGTTAACCCTTTAAGCGCTGCAGCTGTGCAACACACATACTTTGTGATTGTTTTTAGTGAGAGAAACCTAGTAATCATGTAGATATGATACATTTTAATGGCTAACAAAAATACATGATGTTACAGCAAGCCTTAGCCATTAACCCCTTAATGACGCGGCCATTTTTCTTTTTCCATTTTCGTTTTTTCCTCCCCCCTTTAAAAAAATCATAACTCCTTTATTTATCCATCCACGTCACTGTATGAGGGCTTGTTTTTTGCGGGATGAGTTGTATTTTTCAATGGTGCTATTTAAAGTACCATATAATGTACTGAAAAACTTTTAAAAAATTCTAAGTGGAGTAAAATGAAAAAAAAAACGACATTTTGCCATCTTTTAGTGCGTCTTGCTTCTACGGCACACAAATGGCAACAAAAACGACATGATAACTTTATTCTATGGGTCGGTATGATTACTACGATGCCAAACTTGTTTAGGTTTTTTTTTTACTATACTCCTCTTTTTTTAAAAAAAAAAAGACATAAAATTTTTTTCAATTATTTTCTGTCGTCATTTTGTGCGCGCAATAAGTTTTTTATTTTTCCGTCGACGTAGTTGAGCAAGGTCTCATTTTTTGCGGGATGTCCTGTAGTTTCTGATAGTACCATTTTGGAATACATATGACTTTTTGATCGCTTTTTATTGCGTTTTTTCTGGGAGACAGGGTAACTAAAAAGTGCATTTCTGGCGTTCTTCATTTTTTTTTTCGGACAACGTTCACCGTGCGGGAAAAATTATGTGCTACTTTGATAGATCGGACTTTTACGGACGCGGCGATATCAAATACATATTTTTAATTTATTATTTAGATTTTTTAATAATAGATATGCCAAAAGGGGGGTGATTTAAACTTTTACAACTTTTTTTTTTTTTCAATTAAAAAAAAACTTTATTGATTCTTTTTTTTTACTTTACTTTGAAGTCCCCCTGGGGGACTTTAAGATGCGATGCTTTGATCGCTCCTGCAGTATGACGTAATGCTATAGCATTACGTCATACTGCTTTTTGACAGGCAGCCTATGAAGCCACCCCACGGGGACGGCTTGATAGGCAGTCTGCTAAGGCAGCCCTGGGGCCTTTCATTAGGCCCCCGGCTGCCATGATACGTGCATGGCTCCCCCGATCTCACCGCGGGGGGGCCGCACGGGACGTTCGGGGTATTTAAATGCCGCTGTCAGAATTGACAGCGGCATTTAAATGGTTAATAGCCGCGATCGGCCGCGCGGCCGCTCGCGGCTATTGCCCGCGGGTGTCAGCTGTTATAAACAGCTGATGCCCACACTGTATGAAGAGAGGTTGCCACGCAACCTCTCTTCATACATACCCCGACGCTCCATGACGTACCGGTACGTCATTTGTCGTTACGGGGTTAAAAGGTATCATAACTACAAGATTACTTGGTTTCTCTCACTGAGAACAATCACACATTGCTCTACTGGTTAACACCGTACCAAACCTTTTTTTACCTTTTACACACACACTGGAAATGACAAGACAGTTTTGCACAGTGCATCGACATAAGACAAACATGTATGACATTTATGGAGGGGGCCAGGATGATAAACTGGGCCACTACACTTGCATCTAAATACCCCAGTTAAAGCTGGCACTATGCATAAAAGCTTCCTAAACCCCCATATTTCAGCAGGATAAGCCAACAATCTTGTTTGTAAGTACGCCTTCAAATGAAGTAACTAATGGGAGGAAGTAGCTAACTTCTGCACATCAATAAGAGATGAAGTAGCTAACATCTGGACATAAATTAGAGGAAGTGTCCCTGAAATGCTGAAATACTTTGTGCTGCTGACCATGCTCATCTATGCTATATCTACACCATTGATACCACACTGCTTATTTGAACTGTTTTTACCTATGTTATGCATTCTGCCCAGATTGTATTTTGTTCTTATCATACGCTATTGGTTCACACTCCCTAAATAGCATCATCCCCCACCTCTATGTCCAGCTTTAGGGTGCATTCAGACGACCGTATATCGGCTGGGTTTTCACGCCCAGACGATATACGTTGTCTCTCTCTGCAGGGGGAGGAGGCTGGAAGAGCCGGGAGCAGTGCTCTGAGCTCCCGACTTCTCTCTGCCTCCTCTCCAAACCCATGCACTATTTTTAATGAGGAGAGGTGGGATGGGGGTGGGGCTAAGTTCCGGGAATCAGCTCCGCCCCTGTCCCGCCTCTCCTCATTGAAAATAGTGTAGGGGGGTGGAGAGGAGGCAGAGAGAGGGCGCGAGCTCAGAGCCTTGCTCCCAGCTCTTCCAGCCTCCTCCTCCTGCAAAGAAAGACGCCGTATATTGTCTGGGCGTGAAAACCCAGCCGATATACAGTCGTCTGAATGCACCCTTAGTATGGAGGTGGTGTTTATCTTAGCAGAGCCATAAACCTCTGCTGATCACTCGCTAGTTGCATAATTAATTAAATCTAACTAGCCACTACCAGCTGTAGCCAGTTGCTTGTATTTTAAAAGTAGCATTCACTTCCCTGGCACGCATATGACAGGGGACACATGTCTGACACGTATGAAGTGTGAAGTGGATCAAGTGTTTTATGCAGTTATATATGGCAGTTAATCAGGGCAGGCAACAGGTAGGCCACATAAATTGACTAAACACTATGCTCTTCATCTCTATTACTACTACTGCCGTCTCTATCTTCATCTTTCCTGTTGGCTTAAAATGTACTTCCCACACCCATCTCTGGTGCATTCTATCATATAAGCCCCTCTCTTCTTCCTTCCCTCATGCACAATTCACATGCACTCTACACTTTCTTAAAATGCTTCAATTCCTCTGAAGCCACTGAGAACCACAACAGCCGCCCTCACAAATCTGTTAACCACCTGCTCACCCTCACTATCTTGCTGCTACTAGCAACGGGGGATATTTCTCCCAATTCTGGTCCATACTCTATTGCTCCTATTCTCCCCCACCTGCCTCACTGAGACACCCTTCAAGCCCAACTACTAGTCCATACATTCCCTCTCCTGTCTCTTTTCAATATGCACTGTGGAACTGCCAGTCAATGTGCAACAAACTCCCTACCATCCACGACTTTTTTACTGCTAAATCTCTAAACCTGCAAGCTCTCACAGAAACATGGAAGACTGACACTGCCTCCTTTGCTACACTGTTTTACAATAGCCTTCAGTTCTCCCATACCCCAGGATCAGTAAATAGGCGTGGTGAAGGAGTGGGTGCTTTTCTCTCTCTGCAATGCACCTTCTAAGTCATCCTCCCGGTACCCTCACTCACTTCCCCATCATTTGAGGTACATACCCTATGACTCTTCTGTCTGCTGTCCATGCAAGTAGAAGTTATCTACCGCCCCCCAGGTCCACCCTGCCTGTTTCTAGATCCCTTTGCCACCTGGCTCCCCCACTTCCTATCCTGTGAAATCCCAACCCATCATCTTGGATGACTTTAACATCCCCACCAATGACCCTATCTCCCCATCTGCCTCTCAGCTTCTATCGCTCACCTACTCCCTTGATCTCTCACAACTCACAGCCTCTCCCATTAACACGGATGGCAATACTCTTGATCTGGTCTTCCTCTGTTTCTGCTCTGCTTCTCACTTCACTAACTGCCCTCTCCTGCTCTCGGACTATGACCTACTTTATTTCTCTGTCAACCATACACACAGGAACCTTCAGGCCGTTCACACCCAAAACTTTGCTGAGAGCTAAAGTCCTCTCTGTCCCCTATCTCTCTCCTCTCCTTCCCCTACCTGGCTGTCACACATTACAAAGCCCTGGATGAAGCGGCATCCCCTGTGACTCAAGCCATCTGATGCAGACCATGGCAACCCTGGCTCACGCTTCAAACGTGCTTCATCCGATGGTGCTCTAGGTGTGCTGAACGGGTGTGGATAAAGTCACAAAAGCTGACAGACTTTCTTCACCTCAAACTCATGTTCACAACCTACAGCCTCACCCTTAATCACACCAAACAAGTCTACTTCACCTCTTTCATCCCTAAATTGCAGGCCCCCCATGACGGATCTTAGTGCTGAAGAGCTAGCTGCTTACTTCAAAACGAAAATCGATGCCATCCGGCAAGAAATAACCTCCCAATCTCAGACGAGCCCTAACCCTAGCCTTTTCAGTACTGTATTTAGCCCTTACTCACTCTCTGTACTCAGACCAACGACAGAAAAAGATGTCTCCAGATTGCTTTCCTCTGTTCACCCCACCACCTGCGCTAGCGATCTTCTTTCTTCACACCTCCTCCGGTCCCTCTCCCCAGTTGTTGTCTCACACCTTATCACTATATTCAACCTCTCTTTGACCTCTGTCATCTTTCCCTCTTCATTCAAACATGCTATCATATCCCGACTGCTAAAAATACAGACTCTTGACATGACCGATGCAGCCAACTACCAACTCATCTCAAATCTCCCCTTCATCTCCAAACTATTAGAATGCTTGGTTTGCTCCTGCCTTATAAGCTATGTCTCAGAAAGCTCTCTTCTTGACCCCCTACAGTCTGCTTTCCGCCCTCTACTCAACAGAAACCACCCTGACTAAAGTGCCAAACAACCTCCTGATGACCAAGTTGACAGGTGACTACTGCCTACTGATCCTCCTTGACCTCTCCACAGTGTTTGACATTGTTGACCACATACCCCTCCTCAGTATGCTTCGCTCCATTGGCCTAAAGTACACTGCTCTCTCCTGGTTCTCCTCCTACCTCTCTGACTGCTTATTCAGTGTATCCTTTGCTGGCTCTACCTCCTCCCTTTTCCCCTTGCTGTTGGTGTCCCCCAGGGCTCGGTGCTTGGCCCCCTCCTCTTCTACATCTACACAGCCTCAATTGGACAATCCATCAGATGATTTGGCTTTCAGTACCATCTCTATGCTGACAACACCCACTTATACACCTCCTGCTGTGACATCACAGCACCGTTCCTTCAGAATGCCACCGACTGTCTGTCCACTGTCTCTAACACTATGTCCTCTCTCCAACTAAAACTGAACCTCTCAAAAACTGACCTACTGGTGTTTCTGCCCTCTACTAACCAACTTCTTCTTGACATCTCCATCTCAATATGTGGCACCACCATACTCTCTATATTAGGCATTAGCACTCTAGGGTGGATACCTAAACAATTGGTCTCATACTGCTATTTGTGACCAAGCCCCTGGTTGTGTTTACTGTGATTCTGACCATTGCCTGACTGACTATTCTGACTTCTGTATTCTCTGATCTCTGCTCTGTGCTTTGGACTTTGTTATTGCTGCTGCCTGCCCTCACCTTCAGCTTGTACTTCAATACTGCACATGTGTCACCAGCCCTGACTTCAGCCTGTTTTCTCTACTACATTCCTTTTCAGACCTTTGGGTACTATGCCTTGTCCCAGTTTAATGTCAGTGGCCACATTACCAGGACTATCTGTGCATATAATGGCTTGGCATCCCACAGAAAAAAAAACAAATGCCACTTGGAGAGGTCAATGGTAAAAACTGGAGTTCCCCACATGTTGCCTTTAAAAATAGTCCAAAGTCAAATCAGTGTGTGGCAAGGCAGACCCGTGTCCACTTGCCTGACAACAACAATGAGAGGAAGTGGCTAATGTCTGGACATCAATGAGATTGAACATCAATAAGAGAGGAAGCGGATGACTTCTAGACATCAATAAGAGAGAAAATGGCCAACTACTGAACACTAATGGGGGAGAAAGTGGCTGACTTCTAGACATTAATGAGAGAGGAAGTAGCTAACTTCTGGACATCACTAAGAAAGGAAGAAGCTAACTTCTGTACACCAATGAGAGAGGAAGTGGCTAACTTCTGCATATCAATAAGGCAGGAAGTAGCTGACTTCTGGACACCAATGACAGAGGAAGTGGCTAACTTCTGGACACCAACGGGAGAGTAAGTGACTAACTTCTGGGCATCAGTGAGAGAAAGTGGTTGACGTCTGAAATTCAAAGAGAAAGGAAGTAGCTAACTTCTAAATATGAATGAGAGGTAGTGATTGACTTTTGGACATCAATGAAAGAGGAAGGAGCCAACTTCTTGTGAAGTTTGTCACATTTTGTCCAGCTGGACCATAACAAAATGCTGAGTAGCTTTTGCTCCTGTGAGACGAACTAGTGGGTAACATTACTGGTGCCACATAAGTAAGGTGCCCCAGCATTTGCACAGATTTCTACTGCATTTCCTGCTTTGTAATGGACGTCAACAAGAAGATCAGCTTTTTTAGTTTGGCCTCCTTTGCTTTATGAGAGGCGGCACTAAACGCCCCCATTTCGAAGAGAGCAAACATCCAAAAACGCTTTCAATCTTCTCAAGAAATTCCTTGGTGTTAGCGCGAGTGGCATCCTGACAATTGCAGAATAAAGCCTATGTCCCAGTAAGAGTATGCAAAAACTGTTTTAATGGCATCATAAAGACCTGTGCAGAGAGATCTCATGTGGAGTAAAGCGTCGCCAGCTCTTTACCGCTGGTGGAACATGTCACTTTTTCTCTGATTATAATACACTGAGGCTTGAATATGTTTTTGTGAGATACGATTTTCCTTGGCGCCGTGCCCGCCATGAAGTTTTGATTCCTTGTTTAATGCATGATAACTGTTATTTTCGTGTAAGCAACTTTGACAAACGAGTTATTGTTTTTCTGACAGATCCCGGAGATTTTTAGATTTGCAAGAAAATGTGCTTCTTATCTTTTCTTGGATTTCAAAAATGTGGTGCATAGCACAGGAAAATAAAAGTAATGGTGCATTAATCTACGCCGGAGAGAGTTAGGCTGATTTTGTTAAACTGCAGAAACCTGAGTTCTATGGAAGATGCGCTTTCTGAGTTCATGAAACCGCAACCAAGAATGGTGGCTACAAGGTGACCTCAACACACGAGCAAAAACGGGACTCCAAGTTAATAATGCGGTCTCCTATATGAAACACTAGCTGATATACCCGGCTTCGCCCGAGTTAATTTGGTACTGGTGTTTATCTGGTGTTCACACGGAAATCTTATGAAGTCGTGGTTACTTTAGAGATACCGGAAAAACATATGTTCACCATTTTGCATAGTTCTCTGTGTTACCCAGGAAACACCACGGGAGGTAACCATGCGACGTTTCCTTTATATAAAATGACATCAGGAAGTGAGAGAATTAGATTCCATACGTAAAATGTGGACGCTAATTCTTTTGCTCTTAAAATTGAACAATCGAGGTGGGACCCATTCGCTTTTCCTATTTATGACATAATCAATGCTCGTGCCAAATTTCCCGTTTCTATGACACCAGAAAGTGAGAAAATTACATTCCGTACGTAAAATTTGGACGCTAATTCTTTTGCGCTAGAATTGAATATTCGAGTTGGGACCCATTAACTTTTCCTATTTATGACATAATCAATGCTCATGCCAAATTTCACGTTTCTATGACACCGGAAAGTGAGAAAATTACATTCCGTACGAAAAAGGTGGACGCTAATTCTTTTGCGCATTGAATTGAATAATCGAGTTGGGACCCATAAGCTTTTCCTATTTATGACATAATCAATGCTCGTACCAAATGTCACGTTTCTATGACACTGGAAAGTGAGAAAAATACATTCCGTACGTAAAATTTTGGCGCTAATTCTTTTGCACATAGAATTGAATAATCGAGTTTGGACCTATTAGCTTTTCCTATTTATGACATAATCAATGCCTGTGCCAAATTTCGAGTTTCTTTGACACCGGGAAGTGAAAAAATTAGATTCCGTACATAAAAGTTGGACGCTAATTCTTTTGCGCATAGAATTGAATAATCAAGTTGGGACCCATTAGCTTTTCCTATTTATGACATATCCAATGCCCGTGCCAAGTTTTAAGTTTCTATGACATTGGGAAGTGAGAGATTTAGATTATGTACGTTAAATTTCGACGCCAATTCTTTTGCGCTAGAATTGAATAATCGAGTTGGGACCCAATTACTTTTCCTATTTTGGAGATAATCTATGCTCGTGCCAAAATTCATGTTTCTACGATATCGGGAAGTTGGAGAACTTTTGGCGAGTTAGTCAGTGAGTCAGTGAGTCAGTCAGTGAGCGAGTCAGTCAGTCAGTCAGTCAGTGAGTCAGTGAGTCAGTGAGGGCTTTCAGCTTTATATATATAGATATATTGGAGGAAACATTAGCGTCTTGTGTCGGGATGCTACCACATTGTGGACGTTATGGGTTCTTCATTAAATGCAGCCTTGGAAGCCCTGAAATGCATCCGTTTTCTGCTACATGCATCGAATGTTCCAGTGGAAAATGCAGATTTATTCAGAAGGGAATGACGGTCCCTTGAGGCCTTTTTAGTCTTTGGCTAGGTTTTGCAATGCACCTTGGGAAGCGTCGTAGATTGAGATGAGCTGGTTTCTTATCTCCCTGAGTTGGGAATATAAAGAATATCTTCTATTTCATATTCAGAAGCTAAAAACCTGTAAATAGCTGCAATTTGTTACAATGTATCGGTTTAAGCTCCACAGCAGCACAATGTATCAGTTTAAGCACCACAAGCCTCTACCGTGTTCTGCTTCCCAGGCGGATAGGTTATATATTGCATATTAAAAAGTTGTAACTTTCCAAGGATGCATTGAGGCTGCCTTCACATTTGCGCTGGAACCTCTGTTCGGAGGTTCCATCGCAGATCCATTACAAAATACCGGAAGAAAAAGCGCTGCTTGCAGGACTTGTTCTTCTGATGGGCAGCTGAGCGGTAACCATACTGACCCCGTTATAGTCAATGGGGGTCTGTTTGACGCCGTTAGGTTCCATCATAAAATTGACCCGTTCAGACAGAGGATTACCCTTTCCTGCTCCCAGAACGGAGCAGGAAAATGGAATCCCAGTGGCAGATGTGAAAGCAGCCTTACACGGACGATTTTCCCGCCTGCGAGTGCCATGCGGGTTTTCTCCCAGAGGGAATAATGTGTGATTTTTTTTTTTTCCCCTCAAAATGCATCAAACTAGCATTAAGCCTGCAGGTTTGCAAGAGCAATAACAGCTCAAGTTTCTTGGCCCAATATTGCACTTGCCCATGTGAATGCACCCTGAGGCCTTGTTCACACGAACGCTGTTTTAGCGCAGTATAGGTGCGTGAAAAAATTGCGCCTACACTGTGCTAAAAATCATGTGAACGGGCAGCTGCTCAAGGAGGAGAAAGAGAGAAGAAGCCCAACAGGACTTCGGGATTTCCCCATAGCAGGGAGAGAGGGAGCGGGGCTATAGAGGATAAACCCATAGCCTTGCTCTCTCTATCTGCTATGGGTTAATCCCCATAGCTCCGCTCTCTCTCCCTGTTATGAGGATTAAGCCATAGCCCTGCTCTCTCTCTCCCTACTCTGGGGATCCCCAAGGAATATCCCCATAGTGCAGAGAGAGTAGGCGGGGCTAGAGATGGGGCAAGGCTATAGGGCTTTTCAGAGATTCCCCATAGCAAATATAGAGGGGTGGGGCTAGAGGGCACATCCCTCTAGCTCTGACCCCTCCTCCCACGCTCTTGGGGAAGCCCTTTATCCCTGCCCCCCCCCCCTCTCTTTCCCCGCTATTGGATAGATATCACGCTCGCCTGTGTAAATACAACCTCAACCAAATGTCTAGAGTCAACTATAGAGGGAAGCTGTTCATGGTCCTGAAAGGACTACCCCATCATCTTACTGGTGAGCATGCATATGGGAGATGGTATTTACATACCAAATTTCCCAGTGAGCATTGCATAGCCTATAAGTCTCCACATACCAACGTGTACTCTCCACAAGGAGAATCAGTATCCCGCTTGCCTAGTGAATATTTCCTGCTTCAACTAAAGTGAAAAATTAGTCCAATCTTATAACAAATCTGCAATATACTTAATTAATCTTCCATACCCCATTGTTTGGATATAGCTGCTGATCCACCCAATCTCCCTGCTGCATGCCATGTAAATTTTTACAATCAATACATAAAGGTTGCTTATTTATTGTGTGATTACCTAGGGGTAGAGGGGGAAACCTGGGTATGTGCACCTGAGTAATGTTGGCAGCAGGAAATATTTAGGGGCTCTGATCACCCCTAGGTAAAAGAATGAGCCCTTGGCATTGATTGCAGTTCCTTAGGACATTGACGTTCTACACTGAAGTTCTATAGCTCCAATAGGCCAGTGGAGAGGGCCATGCTTATATACACCATGATAGGAAATATAGTGGGATATGGATCCCAGAGATGGTCTCAGTTTTGCTCAGGGAACCTGTACTCACTTTAATCCACTCTTATGTATCTTAATACAGTACTTTATATGTATATTTGTGCATCTCTTCCAGTACAGATTTTGGTCAGGCATTGCTCAATTGATCAATGCTTCTGTGCCAAAAAGGATTGCCCACACTGAATCTTCCCTTACAATACCATTGAAACATTTCCTGACTCCATCATCTCACATAACTTCATGGACCCTGTAGGTCCCTTGTTCTGTTCTAAGGTGGTCCTTCCCTTGAGTTATGACTGAATACGCTTAAGGGGCAGGAAGCCATGCAGAAACAAGATGGTTAACTCGACATTAAAGTCATCAGATTAATAGGTAAGTTAGACAACTGGCCTGAACTTTTCTCTAGCAATAATGACATTCCAGCACATTCAGCTATATGTTCAGAGCTCACTGGGTGTTCCCTGCTTATGCAGCTGTAGGTTCAGAGCTCAGTTGGTGTTTTCTGCTTGTGCAGCTTCATGTTCAGAGCTCAGTAGGTGTTCTCTCTAAAGATGTTCTTTTTCCCATCTTTTCTCTCAATGCCTTATCATGTGTGTCCATATCCCAATCCTCCTCTTTCTCTGACACTGACATGGCTGTGAAGTCTCCTGAGGGATCTATAACTTGTTATATGTGAATTACACTGACCTGCTCTGTTCAAAGAGGCCTTTACAGTGCTTATGAGGCGATTAGGAAGATGTAAGGGAGTAGCACTTACTGCAGAATCAGACTTCACACATGATTTAACTGTAGTCTATATTCAGGAGACACATAGGCTTACAAGGAAGCTATATACCCAAAATCTTAGGAGATTTTTCATCAAGACTTTGTGGATAAAGAATATTGCCCACATCTCAGGACCCAAGCTATCCTAAAGATGCAAACTTATGCTTACCTTTGTTGTTTCGTCGCACAAGTTTGTAGATTTCTTTTCATAGGAAAATCATAGTTCTGTCTCCTAATGAAAATGTTTAACGAGTTGGAAGTAAAATGCAATGTTCTTCAAATATTTTGCTGAGTACATTTTGTGAGTTGTTGATGACAGGAGTCGTAAAATAAACATATTCTGATGTAGCCAAGATTCATGGAAAAAATCCATAAAGCCCAACAGATAAGACAATAAATGAAGGCAAAGACTTGAGGGAGCTGGAAGGACATCATCTTCCACTCCACCAAATCGAAAGGTTTGGACAACTTATCTCACGTATGATCAGCAGTAGTTGGAGAAATCTACAAATGTACTGTACATTAATTGTTGAAAGACAGTAATGGGGTGGAAATGTGTCAACTTATCATTCTTAGTCACAATGAAGCTGTAGGTTATCTCTATTACTGAATTGGTGTCACTGTAGTAGAAGGTGTCAATCTCATGAGCACATACTGTACTTGCAACCTGTCCTGATTTTGATGAGACAATCTCACAAACTGGACTGCAAATGGGACAAGATGTGTGTAAACCCTGCCAAAAATGGTTGACTTTGTGTCTTCCCGAGGTGTTCTTGGAGGTGGGGCATCAAAGTGGTGGAGGAACCGTGGCATGTATTCCTTATACCTTCTCTATAACCTATCTGTGGTTTGGCAAATGGGTGTGACTATGGGACATAGCTGTTTTAAGTCACCTCCTCCTCCTATGCAGGGAAAGTAAAAGTAGAGCCCCTAATCTACTGTCTATACAATCTATACATATAAAGTATACACTGATGAAGATCCAGAAATAATCTGCACAATCCAGACACACAGGATACGTGTGCAGTGATAATGGTGATAGATGAGTATGGGTTCTCAGCCAGGAGGATCGTTCTGCATAATCAAATCTGAAATATTCATGCCCTCTTCAGATAGTAATTATAACCCAGCAAAGTGCAATTAGCAATGCGGCAGCCGCCTGATCTCAAGGAATAACATCAGGCTGAGGTGAGCCAGAATATTCATAACTTCACCAAAATTCAGAAACACTGATGAGAACATATCACTCAGACGGCAAGACGGAGGTCTGATATTTTGTGATGCACAGTCAAGTCTGTAGAAGCCCCTAGAAACATCTGGGGGGATGGCAGCTTCCAGTTTTAGGTAGGAAGAAATTGCTGTAGTGAGGCCAAAGTAATGTGCTATACTGCATTCAGATAACAGGACCTTAAGGAGCCATGAACATTACCACACAGCAGCCTCTTCGTTGACTACATTTACATCATCTTGTTGATCCTTGTCCTCTTCCTTCTTTCTCTTTAACTCACCTAAAGATAACTGTCTATTCCAATGATATGCCTAGACTATGGTCCTTCACTCAAGCGTCTTCTCAAAAGTCTTTATCAACACCAAAGTTCCAAGTTGTCAACAGTTTGGCCAAAGAAGGGTTCATGTCAACTGGGAAACGGATAGAATTGCTAACCTTTAATAAACTCTAGTCTCATCTGAGGAGACTTCATATCAAGAATATCATTCACCACCCATCGGTGGATTCGTTCTTGCTTCTTGCCATCCATCTTTATTTTCCAGCTTTCATGCCTATCTAAAGACACAAAACATGAAGCATCATGGAGGACTCATAGGTCCATCATTGGTAGAGCTTTTCATCTACTTTCTTCTTTGTTCCATCATGTGTTTCTCTATCTCATTTTTGTGACTCTAACATCCGGGTATAGCTATCAACATGGCATTGTACATCAGTCTGACTCTCAGGGAGAAGAAGAGATAGAAATAAAGTATCAGAAGTGGTTAATGTTACGGCATTCGTTCAAAGGGACCTTTCAAATGAGCCAAAATTATCCGCATGCCACAGCTCAGATGCAGATTTTGTCAATTAGTGTGGATTTTGTTGCGTTTTTTAACTGCAGAATGCATTATTTCGTGAGATTTTTTTCAGCAGACTTTAATTGCAGAATTATATCTCATGTCCGTTAGAAATCCACAACAACAATTCCCCAAGACGTCCCTAATTCTGCAGCAGGAAAGTTTTCCATTGCAGAATTGAATCTTGCAGCTTTGAAGTGAAGACATGCGGAATTTAACAGGTGCGGAATCCAAGTCCCATAGGGATCACATTATGACGTAGAAATGTCCCTGCGGACTAATTCCATCCCATGTGGGAAGCTTTAATTACCAGCCATCCGTTTCTTCGGGTAAGCAGGTAGGTTCTCTCCAGTAAAATGTGATGATCGGCAGATAACACGTTCTTCTCATCTTCTTCCACCTCCCTTCTATTCATAGTCATCTGAGCGTGAATTTAACTGTTCTACGTTATTTTTTTTTTAATGATTTTTTTAATTAAAATTCATTTTTTGACTCTTGTCATGTGTCAAAAGCTTCAACTTCAAAATAGCAGCATTGGTATATTCTTGTCAGCTTTTAGTCATTAGACTGATGGGCTGATAAAGAAAGAAGCGTCTAATAATCATTGAATGGACACAATACGTGGCACATCTTTCTGCCGTCATGTAAAGCGATCTGCAAACTCTTTACTGTCTAATTGATAAACAACAATACAAAGTAAACCCCGAAGACGCAATTGTTGTAATTGATCGTCTTATATAAAGAGCCCAGAATGAAAATCACTTAATAACAGTTAAAAGACAAGTCCAATAACTGCTGATAATAGCATCAGTTGCGCCGTAGTCATTCCTTGTTTGGGAGATAATAAAGAAGAACTAGATTTTATATCAATACCTTATTACGTATGCAGATGTCCTTTTAAATAAAGTCTAAACGACGCCTCTTCTTTGTTCTTCCTGCTTTGCAACCATTGGCTGAAGCTGCACCTCACAGACTTCCACAGCCATAAGGCGGCTTCACACAGATTTATGCTCAATTGCATGTGCCTTAGCTCAATCCTTCTGTGCACTGGCTTTTTTGCGTGCGTATCGGCACAGTTTACTGTACTTTAGGTGGTGCTGCTGAGGTAGTATTTCTATCTTCTTTTATCTTCTTCTATGTGCATTGGAGATAAGAGACATCATAAAACTGTCACATTCCTCAGCTCAGTGGACTGATTTAGTATTTCTCTCTGCTCAGACTGTCCTGTGTTTTTTTAAGTCTCCAATTTCTGTGTGCCAACATTTATTTAGATCAATTCATAGCCTGACGAAGGTTTAATATTCCGAAAGCTTGCTGTAGCATCATGTATTTTTGTTAGCCAATAAATGGTATCATATCCACAAGATTACTTGGTTTCTCTTACTGAGAACAATCACACTGTACTTTTTCTGCACGCGGGGCATGTTCATTTGTGCACGGGACACAAAGATGCAATTGAAATAGCTATTTTGTCTAATGTGTTCTTTTTCCAGCATAATTGTGCATCTTCTTGCATGTTGTGTGCATTTGCCCACCTCCATTGACTTCAATGGGGACCTTTGGTGCGCAAATACGCAGAAAAATAGAACATGTTCTATTTTTTTTGTCTGTGGTCCAAATGTAAAAATATATGCACAAACCCATTGAAATCAAGGGATTCTATTCTCTGTATATTCCAAATATGTCTGCAAATGCATCCGTTTGAAGCCGGCCTTAAAAGGGTATTCAGGGCACAGGCTAACATTTTAAAATCTAAAGTACATCATCACACCAAGTAATTTTGTAATCGGTTCCCTGTACTTGGTTTAGTTACTTTCTTCATTTTCACGTGGCCCTATATCTGAAACATATTTCCACTTCCTCTGACATCTTGTCCCCATTTACTACTTCCTCCCCTCTTCCTAGCCTCCAACTTCCTGTGAGCAGTGCATGATGGGAGTACAAAAGCGGAAGCACTGCACTGTATTGCTCCTGTAGTTCAGAGGGTCAGGAGGTTCTGCCTGTCTGCTGCAGCAGAGGGAGGTTTGTGCTAGTATGTTGTAGGACCTGTGAGGTGTGGGCGGAGCTACAGTGCTGGCCGGGAGACAAACTCTCTCCATGCTGGAAGTTGGAGGTAACAGTTTGGTGTTTCTTGCGAAAGTGATGCATGTAAACACAGCACCAGATCAGCAGCTGCATGAAACGAAGAAGAGGGTCCAGAATGGCAGATAAAAGGTACAGGTTGTCACTACTTAGCTGAGCCTCCAAGTCCGATAAGGACCAAGTGCTGTAAATTTAGGGTGCTGAATCCTGGGCTTTAATCCAGACCAATAGCGCATATACAGCATGGGATTAAAGCTCCTGCTCCTGCAATGTAGCAGGAGCAAGTCACGTCCCTAGCTATTGGTCACAGCCGAGGACCCGCAGTAGAAGGCAGAAGCGTTTTTTTTTGTGTGCAACATAGTGCTCAGTGAGTGCTATGTAGTGAAGAGAGAAAGCAGAAAAATCGAATCTGGTATTCGAACCAACGATCATGTGATCACTGGGTGCTCACTGGCACGGCAGAGCTGTAGGGTCCTAGCAGACCCAGATCAGCTCTGTTAGTAACTACTGTCAGACTAGGGGGGTGTTTTTCGCTGTAACTGGGGCTTCAATGAATGCTACTCCTATGGATGCCCAGGTTACAGTGGAAAGGTGGGAAATTAAAAAAAAAAGATAATGTGTATGACTCCCAGAGGTCTTATATTACATCATGGGGGACAGAGATATTAGTTACAAAAATAAGTTTAAAAAATGTACAGAATAAAATAAAAATATGTACCATATATACTCGAGTATAAACCTAGTTTTTCAGCACATTTTTTTATGCTGAAAAAGCCCCCCTCGGCTTATACTTGAGTGAGGTTAAAAAAACAACAAAAAAAAACCCCAGCAATACTCACTTCCTAGCCAGCGTCTGTGTCCCCGGCATGATGGTCTAGCCGGCAGTGTGGCAAGCTGCTTGAGAATTTCCCCCGCTGTCATCTCCCTGCTCAGCTTTGAATTCCTCCGCTGTCAGCACTGTGTAGGTAAACAGAAGAGAATTTGTGGCAGCAAGCAGCGATGCAGTAAAAACTTCTTCCTTTATTACTCCATACACATACGACGTTTCGATCAACACAGTGATCTTTGTCAAGTGATCACTTGACAAAGATCACTGTGTTGATCGAAACGTCGTATGTGTATGGAGTAATAAAGGAAGAAGTTTTTACTGCATCGCTGCTTGCTGCCACAAATTCTCTTCTGTTTGCACTACTTTGGGGTCTCAGGATCCGGATCCCTTTTGTGGCGTGCACAAGGTTGGTCCCACCCTGTGGGTTGAGTGGAGTAGTGCTGCCCTGAATTGTATTATATGTTCAGCACTGTGTAGGTAAGCACTGTGATTGGATCGAGCACCAGCCAATCACAGCCGGCGCTCGATCATTCACTGCCATTCAGTGAATGACATTACTGAATGGATGATTGGCTGTCGCTCGATCCAATCACATCGCTTACTTACATAGCGCTGATGGCAGGGGAATTGAAAACCGAGCAGGAAGAAGTCTGAAGCAGCTTGCCACAGCGCCGGGGAGACCATCGCACCAGGGACACAGACACCAACTGAGAGGTGAGTATTGTGTTTCTTTTTTTTACCTAGTATATACTCGAGTCTAGCTAGGCTTATACTCAATTCAATAAGTTTTACCAGTTTTTATGGTAAAACTTATTGACTCGGCTTATACTCGGGTCGGCTAATACTCGAGTATATACGGTATATTAAAAAGCAAATGACCCACAGACAACGTCAACCGAAACCGTCGCCATATGCACTCTGTAATCCAAAAGTATACAAATTACTAGACCAGGTACCCGATACAGAACACGTACAATACAAAATGTGACATGTTAAGTAAGAAAAGATG
This sequence comes from Eleutherodactylus coqui, assembly GCF_035609145.1. Taxonomy (NCBI): domain Eukaryota; kingdom Metazoa; phylum Chordata; class Amphibia; order Anura; family Eleutherodactylidae; genus Eleutherodactylus; species Eleutherodactylus coqui. Next base: position 27,713,195 of record NC_089839.1, read on the forward strand.
ATATCAGAACGTACGTATAACTACGTGGAAGGACACCGATGCTGATGAATGCTATATTAATGTATTAAATTAATAGAGAAATTCAATGATCCTTGCATTGAACATTTATTATATAACATTATTATATAACGTTTATTGCAAGGCCTTTTGATACACAATGTTTCTAGTTTTTCCATCATTTTTCACTAGGGCAGTTATTGTCTATATGATCAATTATGTAAGCCCTTCACAGTTATAGACACTTAAAATAATAATCTTTATTGAACAACATGTAAAAGCTAGAGGGCTAAAACTGACAAACTAACACAAAACTACGAAGACACACAAATCTCTGACTCCACTGGGCTGTGATTGATTAATTGAACCCCAGACCAGGGGGAGAGGTGATGGTCTCTGGCTTGTTGACCCACAACTAATTGTGAGAGAGCAGAACTTAGAGGGTTAGATTAACCGCAGCAGTCTAAAGCTTGCACAGGAATAAATATTCCTAAGGCTTTATTCCAACGAGCATATATAGACCGCCGTTTTCACGGCCGACCGACATACGCTACAATGGGAGGTGTAAAACCTCTAATGTTTGTGCGCCCGTTCAGACGGCATGGGCTCCCGGCGCATATACGCTGAGGCCGCCATGCAGTTGCCCCTTCCCTTTACCACCCCCTCGCCGGCTCACCTCTTCTCTCCTCCCCTCCGGCTGATTGCAATGGGAGGGGCGGGACAAAACGGAGCTAAGCGCCACCCCATCCCGCCCCCTACCACTGCAATCAGCCGACGTATTTCGGCCAAAAAGATAGTTGCAGGACTATCTTTTGGGCCCGATGTAAAAACGCCCAGCACTATAGTGGCTGGGCGGGCTCTTTTACGTCACAGGAATACAGCCATATGATCTGATGCATTGGAATCCAATGCATCAGATCACAGCGTATATCGTCCACCCGTGAAAACGGCGGGCCAATATACGCTCGTGTGAAAGAGGCCTATTTGTAAGAATTGCAAAACTTGTGGACTAGAACAATATATAAACTTAGTCTTTCCGATAAGTGACGGTATATACCAGCATATGTTTATTTTCTCTCCGAAAAATCAGATGGAACAAGCCTTGTACAGTAACTGTATACTTCCTAATTTCAAGAGCAAGCTCCGATGCAGGAAAAATATGGTTCTTGCTTAAATAGATTGTCAGGTGATGCAAGGCTCTAAGATGACTTAATTGTGGGATGATATAAGATTCAACGCATTTCTATGTCAGATTATGGACGTTTCATCAGGACCCTATCACTTGGCATCACTATTATAAGTGTTGCTACTAGATAGTGAATCTTGCATAAGTGGATAAACTGAACTAGGTAAAAAATTGCCAACTATGATAAACAGAGGAGGGGGACATAGTGCTAGCTGAGCCGGCTCATTGATATTTGTAGCCGATAAGAACCAGAGTTAACTATGGTCTGTAGATTATATTACTATAACAGCATTGAGTGCCCCTTAGTTTGTTGCTAGTCACACTAACTATGACCAGCAAACCTTGCCTAGAGGGCTGATACTACAGTGGTTGTGACCAGTGGCAACCTAAAGTTCTATATAGATTAGGTTTCTTATAGTAGGCACCTAGCTATCAGTTTAGATATCAGAGATGCAGTATAAAACAAAAAAGAGGTAGGGCCTCCGGCCTTGATGGTAGACCCTTCAGTCTACCATCAAGGCCGGAGGCCCTAACTCTTTTTTGTTTTATACTGCATGGTCTATACCTTTGTTTTATACCCACATTAATATGAGCTTGGAAAACTCGAGACAGCAAGGGACAATATGGAACAACCCATTTATTATCCACTTCAAACATTTCATTGCCATTTTTGATTTTCACTTTCATTGTAAATCCATCATCCTCTGGACCTCTTCTCCTGTAAAGCAGATATCCATTCTCCCCTGTTTGTGTGTCGTGTAGAAGGTTTCCTTGGAAATCGTTTGGTGTATTTTCCATTTTTCATACAGGGAGATTTAGGATTGATGTTGCCACATGGCCCATGAATCATATTCTTGGTTATTATTTCAAAGAGGCTGGGATCTTGCTGGGGATCCGATAATTCAGCACTTATGATGCTGTCGATTTGTTGTGGTTTGATTTTTCCTTGCAGCCATATTAGGATGTGGGCATGGGGCAGTCCTTGTTTTTGCCATTCAGTAGAATAGATCCAGAAATGGGTTAGTCCAAATACATGGCTTCTAGTGACAACATCCATCAGGTTTATTAGCTCCTGTCTGAACACCCTAGCTATGAGATCGTGATAGTCTGAAGGGGACTGGTTGTTAAACAACTCTTTTTGGATTTCCTTCCATTTTGGATCACATGTGAAAGTTACAAACAGGTCCGGTCTTCCATAATTTTTGACATACGTCATAGCATCTTGTGCATACTTGTGCATGTGATGTGGGCTTCTAGTAAATGAAGATGTGAGAAGGTACAGGCTCATAATATGGAAGAATCTGTCTCAAAATGGCCGCTAGATACAAAATGGAGCATTATAAGATGTAAATAAGCTTGTGCGTAGTGAAACAATAATTCAAGCAGAAATAGCTTTAGAGCATGAGATACGGTACAATGTGTAATGATTTGTCTCTGTTCTTTTTCATGAGAACCAAGTCTGGACGCAGTTGTTATCAGAAGAAGCCCTCCCACACCTCCATTCGGAGACTTGGACAAAGGAACTAACTTTACTACAGCCTCCTGAATCACAAAGTGAATACAAGGGAGGACCAGGGAGGACCAGATAACGCTGGGAGAAACAGACACTTGAGAACATTACGTATATATTCTCACACTACGCTGATTGCTGGACAATGCATGATTCTTTTTTTTTTCTAACCCAATGAGATTAACGCCGTGAATAATGACGTATTCCTTTCCTGTATTAGAACTATACCAAAGTGAATAAACGCTCAGTGTACGCATGCCTTAAACAGAGTGAGCTGTATATCTACCGCGGCTCAACTCTACATATCTGTGGGAACTGATAACTATCTCTAAGTGTTTAGTTCTTGGTTTCTGGGATGCATCCAGGTACGGACTAATTTGCAACCCAAGGCCTGAAAGGTTTTGTGACTGTGTAGTGGTCTTTAACAGATGGAAGGATCACTAATTTGCCAAGCTTTGAAGTGTTTCCATCACTGTTTACCACATCCTTAAGATGAACGTATTCCTCTGCTCTAAGTCTTTTTTTATTGAAGCGTAGATATTACAATCTTTCACCTTCAATTTTTGCATGTACTTCAACCACATATCGATGAAAAAGTTGGCGAAATTGGAGAATGTGATTTGCCGTGTCGGCTCGTACCATTAGTCTGTATGCACTGAAGTCAGATTCCTTTTTATCGGATCAACCTGCATAAGACTGATGTGGTAGCCATCATCTCCGTGGCAAAAAAATGAGAGGGTACTGCAGCGCAATGTCTGATCTATGGGTTTCCACCACTCGCTACAACTGACTGTTGTGTTTTTCTAAAATGATGTCCCGTTTGCCAATCTCATCCCTAGCAATGACTATGTCTACTTCATCACTTGATGGCGCATTGAAACATCCTTTATGTTGACCAGGAGGTGTTTTGTCCGCCCGAATAGCTACTTTAAATGCATTACGGAGAATTTGCTGTAGCGCTGATTTAAAACTATGAACATAGCTGTTCTTCTGGTGCAGCGATAAGACAATATCTTCCCTGGTGGCTGGGATGTTCTTGCAGCGTCGGTCGGCTTGCTGCTGTTCGTCTCCTATAAAGTAGATCTGCAGGAACCTGTGTTCCTCATTTGATTCAGGTAGTTGTGAACCAATACAATGATAAATTTGCCCTTGGGCTTTAAACGTTGACCAAAATCCGCCATTGCTCAATTTCTATGTCGCGCCAAATGATGTAATTTGAAAACATGAGTTGTACTTTCTCATATCTTCCAGGAAATGTTTAGATCCAGAAGATGACTCTGACATAAGAGTCTCTAGGGGTTCAGGAGGAGTTCTAAGCGTTGATAGTAAAACCTTTCCGCCACAACATAGTCCAGGGGTCTCCTGGGGCCACTTTAGATATTGCAATATGAACATGATTTGTTCATTGGCCAATAGAAAGCTGGAGATGACACTCAGAGTTATTGTTTGCATTGTATCTAAAAGCTTCCCCCTACAAGAATTTCCAAGCTGTTCTTCTCAAAATTGAGTGTCTCTCTCGGTCTGAAGACTGTCAGGCATGCTTCGCTTCATCAGTTTCTGCAATTCGAGTGGCCACTTGTCGCTTGCGTTGATTATCGAGTTGGCTGTTAGTTTGTTTCGGCGTCTCAGCTAGTCGAGAGGCTTAACGAGTGTGTTGATTCCCTAGTCGGGGGTTAGTTTGCTCAGGTGCTACAGCTACTCGAGAGGCTGCTCCTTTAAGTGCGGCTGTTGTCCTTCTGCCCAAACAGGTCCTTCACTGCTTGTCATCTAATATCTAAAACACAAAATCTGTTTGTCTGAGTTGTATACAAATCCTCAGTTCTGGTCCGATTTCAGTAAAATTTGGCATTGTTTGTTGCCAGTAGCAACCAATCATAGCTCAGCTTTCATTTGTCATACTGCCGAGGTAAAATGAAAGCTGCTCTGTAGAGATGAGCGAGCATACTCGCTAAGGGCAATTGCTCAAGCGAGCATTGCCCTTAGCGAGTACCTGCCCGCTCGAGAGACAAGGTTCGGGTACCGGCGCGGGGGAGCGGTGAGTTCTGGCAGTCAGCAGGGGGGAGCGGGGGGGGGGAGAGAGATCGACTGAGCATTGCCCTTAGCGAGTACCTGCTCACTCGAGGAAAAAGGTTTGGGTGCTGGCGGCGGGCAGGGAGCTGCGGGGGAGAGCGGGGTCGAACGGGTTCGACCCCGCTCTCCCCCGCAGCTCCCTGCCCGCCGCCGGCACCCAAACCTTTTTCCTCGAGCGGGCAGGTACTCGCTAAGGGCAATGCTCGCTCGAGCAATTGCCCTTAGCGAGTTTGCTCGCTCATCACTACTGCTCTGTGATTGGTTGCTTTGTGCACCGAAAACAGATTTTTACTGTTTGTTGATTTCCTGTTAGACCGTTGTGATAAATGCGGGCCGGTGTTCATAAATTTGCTCCATGTATTCCTGTCTGGGGATGGATCATTATCCACACGGACATCCAAGGGGGAATTAGGAAGGACAAGATGGGCCGATGATTGGTGGCTCCACCAGGGTTAGACTGCGGCTGAGGAGCCGTCCTGAAGTGTCCAGCGCTCAGTCTGACTCTTCAAGTAGTAATTACTTGTCAGGAATAACCAGGAATACTAAATCAAGTCCATAGAATCCATTGGTGAAAGCAGATTTGGGGGTCGCTGCATTAAAATTCAAGCAAAGGCAAAAAATACAAATAAGGTTGCCAAGACAACAACATTTCTAAATATTTTTTAGCCTATAACCCTCTCCGGGTGGAGGTTATACTGTGCGCAAAATGTCCTGTCAGCTGAGGTACCACTGTATATCAAAACGCCTGGAACGAAATAAGGAACCCAATCCAGTACAATTTAGATAAAAAAAACACTGCAAAAAAATAGAGTGAAAAAAAGGGTATAAAAATGGGCCTATATGTCACAGAAAAAAGCAGCAAAAAAGAGGGCCGTGAAACCACCACATGTGTAAAATCCCTAAAAAGTGTCAGTTTTACCAGTTTTATGTGCAGAGTGCATGCTGGCGGTGGGAAGAGGAAGTCTGTGAGGTTCATCCTCAGCCAATAATCGCTGAGCCAAAAGTGATGTCAGAGCAGGGCGACATTTCGGTAAACTTCTGTACAGCCTAGTGACGTGCAGCAGCAGTTACCTTCATGTCTCCTCGTCATCCCTGATTCAGTGGGACAGTTCTGGGGCTGTCCTGCCATCCCGGAAGGCAGCAGCCATGTCATGCTGGGACTCTGGAGATGCATTAAAGTACAAAAACAACTTATTACTCACCTCTTTCACTCACCATCCAGTCTGCACTGCTGCTGTCACCTGCCCACTTCCAGGCAGTGCTAGCTGCAGCCAACCACAAGCGTACAAACACCGAGGCTGGGGATTGGCTGCTGCAATCACATGATCATGCCACTCAGGACAGTAGCAGCATGGGACATGCAACGGGTACTATTACTGAGGGCGACATGCAGGGACACCATTATGGGGGGGGGGGGCATATGAGGGAACTACTACAGAGGAAGGGGACATTTGGAAGAACTATTACTTAGGGAGATATATGGGGGCACTATTACTGAGGTAGACATATAGGGGCATTATTTCTTGTGGGGTATGTTGGAGTACTGTTATAAGGGGGATATGTGTGCGCATTATTGCTGATCGAGGACATGTGGGGGTGCTATTACTGAGGGGGATATGTCAGGGCATTATTACTGAGGGGGATATGTTGGGGCATTATTTCTGAGCAAGGGCATTATTTATTCGGGGTAATGTTTGAGCACTATTACGAGAAAGACATGTGGGAGTATTATTACCGAGCAAGGGCATGGGGGAGCGCTATTGCTGAGGGGGATATGTCAGAGCATTATTACTGAGGGGGGAATGCTAGGGGCACTATTACTGAGGAGGACATGTAGGAGCATTATATATTGGAGGCTTATGTTGGAGCACTATTATGAGGGGGACATGTGGGAGCATTATTACTGAGCGAGGGCATGTGGGGGCGCTATTACTGAGGGGGGTATATCAGAGCATTATTGCTGAGGGGGATATGTTGGGGCACTATTAAGAGGGGGATATGTTGGGGCATTATTACTGAGGGGGATATGTTGGGGCATTATTACTGAGGGGGATATGTTGGGGCATTATTGCTGATCAAGGACATGTGGGGGCGCTATTACTGAGGGGGATATGTCAAGGCATTATTACTGAGGGGGATATGTTGAGGCATTATTACTGAGCGAAGACATTATTTATTGGGGGTTATGTTTGAGCACTAATATGAGGGGGACATGTGGGAGCATTATTACTGAGCGAGGGCATGTGGGGGCGCTATTACTGAGGGGAATATGTCAGGGCATTATTACTGAGGGGGGAATGCTAGGGGCACTATTACTGAGGAGGACATGTAGGAGCATTATATATTGGAGGCTTATGTTGGAGCACTATTATGAGGGGGACATGTGGGAGCATTATTACTGAGCGAGGGCATGTGGGGGCGCTATTACTGAGGGGGGTATATCAGAGCATTATTGCTGAGGGGGATATTTTGGGGCACTATTAAGAGGGGGATATGTTGGGGCATTATTACTGAGGGGGATATGTTGGGGCATTATTGCTGATCAAGGACATGTGGGGGCGCTATTACTGAGGGGGATATGTCAAGGCATTATTACTGAGGGGGATATGTTGAGGCATTATTACTGAGCGAAGACATTATTTATTGGGGGTTATGTTTCAGCACTATTATGAGGGGGACATGTGGGAGCATTATTACTGAGCGAGGGCATGTGGGGGCGCTATTACTGAGGGGAATATGTCAGGGCATTATTACTGAGCAGGGGCATTATTACTGAGGGGGGAATGCTGGGGCACTATTACTGAGGAGGACATGTAGGAGCATTATTTATTGGGGGCTTATGTTGGAGCACTATTATGAGGGGGACATGTGGGAGCCTTATTACTGAGCGAGGGCATGTGGGGGCGCTTTTACTGAGGGGGATATATCAGGGCATTATTGCTGAGGGGGATATGTTGGGGCATTATTACTGATCGAGGACATGTGGGGGCGCTATTACTGAGGGGGATATGTCAGGGCATTATTACTGAGGGGGATATGTTGAGGCATTATTACTGAGCGAAGGCATTATTTATTGGGGGTTATGTTCCAGCACTATTATGAGGGGGACATGTGGGAGCATTATTACTGAGCGAGGGCATGTGGGGGCGCTTTTACTGAGGGGGATATATCAGGGCATTATTGCTAAGGGGGATATGTTGGGGCATTATTACTGAAGGGGATATGTCAGGGCATTATTACTGAGGTGGATATGTTGGGGCATTATTGCTGATCGAGGACATGTGGGGGCATTATTACTGAGGGGGATATGTTGGGGCATTATTACTGAGTGATGGCATTATTTATTGGGGGCTATGTTTGAGCACTATTATGAGGGGGACATGTGGGAGCATTATTACTGAGCGAGGGCATGTGGGGGCGCTATTACTGAGGGGAATATGTCAGGGCATTATTACTGAGCAGGGGCATTAATACTGAGGGGGGAATGCTGGGGCACTATTACTGAGGAGGACATGTAGGAGCATTATTTATTGGGGGCTTATGTTGGAGCACTATTATGAGGGGGACGTGTGGGAGCATTATTACTGAGCGAGGACATGTAGGGGTGCTATTACTGAGGGGGATATGTCATTATTACTGAGCAGGGGCATTATTACTGATGGGGATATGTCGGGGCATTATTACTAATCGAGGACATGTGGGGGTGCTATTACTGAGGGGGATATGTCAGGGCATTATTACTGAGGGGGATATGTTGGGGCATTATTACTGAGCGAAGGCATTATTTATTGCGGGCTTATGTTGGAGCACTATTAACAGGGGGACATGTGGGAGCCTTAATACTGAGCGAGGACATGTAGGGGTGCTATTACTGAGGGGGACATGTCATTATTACTCAGCAGGGGCATTATTACTGAGGGGGATATGTCGGGGCATTTTTACTGATCAGGGGCATTATTTATTGTGGGCTTATGATGGAGCACTATTAAGAGGGGGACATGTAGGAGCATTATTACTGAGCGAGGGCATGTAGTGGCACTATTACTGAGGGGGATATGTCGGGGCGCTAATACTGAGCAGGGGCATTGTTATTGAGGGGGGAATGCTGGGGCGCTATTACTGAGCAGGGGCATTATTACTGAGGGGGGAGTGCTGGGGCGCTATTACTGAGCAGGGGCATTGTTACTGAGGGGGGAATGCTGGGGCGCTATTACTGAGCAGGGGCATTATTACTGAGGGGGGAGTGCTGGGGCGCTATTACTGAGCAGGGGCATTATTACTGAGGGGGGAGTGCTGGGGCGCTATTACTGAGCAGGGGCATTGTTACTGAGGGGGGAATGCTGGGGCGCTATTACTGAGCAGGGGCATTATTACTGAGCAGATGCACTATTATGGAGGGGGCCTATTAGTGACTGCAAGAAGCGTTATTACTGAGAGGGGCACAATAAGGGCTCATGTCCACGGGCAAAATAAGAATTAAAATCCGCAGCGGATTTTAATTCTTCTCCCGCCTGCAGATCCGCATCCCATAGGGATGTATTGACCACCCGCAGGTAGATAAATACCCGCGGATGGTCAATAAAAGTGATTTTAAAAAAAATGGAGCATGAAAAAATCTGGACCATGCTCCATTTTCATGCGGGTCTCCTGTGGGGACGGCTCCCGCGGGCTTCTATTGAAGCCTATGGAAGCCGTCCGGATCCGCGGGACACAAAAATCAGATTTTACTCACACGCTCCGGTTCTTCTCTTCGCCGCGGCGCCATCTTCTCTCAGTCGCGGCCGGATCATTTTGCTTCGGGCCGGCGCATGCGCGAGGCACGTCACCGACGTCATCATGCACATCCGCCGAGCCGAAAAAAGAAGATCCGGCCGCGACGAGAGAAGATGACGCCGCAGCGAAGGAAGTATCCGGAGCGTGTGAGAGGTAAGTTAATTCTGATTTATTCTTATTTTCAGCGCTCATGTCCGCGGGGCAGGAGGGACCCGCTGCAGATTCTACATGGAGAATCCGTAGCGGGCCTGATTTTCCCCGTGGACATGAGGCCTAAGTGTGAGGAGACGCAAAGGGTGTGGCTTAGGGAAAAAAGGGACGTGGCCGAATGTAAAAATTTTCTGTCACACTTTTCCTTATTTAACTTCTTTTCTTTGGGAGGTATGGTGATTTTTCCGTTTTTATAACAACCTGTAGAGAGACCCCCGTATGTTACAAGACCCTTGTGTGCCCAGCTGTCTGTCTGCAGCCTTGATGCTGCGAGTTGTACTTCCACAACCACAAGCTGCAGACGCCTTCTCCCTATAGGCAGGAGCCCCAGGCTGCAGCCTCTGCACCTCATTTGTCCATTGATCATCTGCGATGAGAAGCTACATCACTGACTCACACACATCTCCACCACGTCCTGCTCTGTAACGCAGCCCTCAGCTCCGAACAATGCCGCCACAATGTCACTGTCTATTTTTAAATCTAATTTACCTCGCCAAACTATTGGCCGCCATTAATTAAATCCACTTTGAGGTGGGCCAGAAGTAATGAGCTTTCCAGCCCGCAGGAACTTCTCCAAATTTCATAAAAGTCTAATCAATAACCTGGAGGACATGCAAGGAAACAGCTGAAGAATCTAATAACGGTGAGAAAGGCACGCCGCTCCTTATTAGGAGCTCGAAGAGAGGAGAGTCGGATCTTATCCTTACATGCATCCAGCGGCGGATTAGGGGGACCAAAAGACAGGGCTGTTTACACAATTTGGACCCCCCATGTCTGCAGTAAATCAGCCATGTGCGGAAATACCCCAATAGTCCCAATATGATGGTCTGTAAGAGGAGGATCAAATGTGGCAGATGTAGTGCAGCACAATTCATCTCCGCGAATCACAGGGTGAAATTTGCTGTAGATCCACATCAAAATCTGCGGGGGCCCCAACAAGTACACGTAACAGCAGGGAGAGCCCTAACAAGTACGTGTAACAGCAGGGGGCGCCCTAACAAGTAGACATAACAGCAGGGGGCGCCCTAACGGGTACATGTAACAGCAGGAGGCGCCTTAACAAGTACATGTAACAGCAGGGGGCGCCCTGACAAGTGCATGTAACAGCAGGAGGCGCCTTAACAAGTACATATAACAGCAGGAGGCATCCTAACAAGTACATGTTACAGCAGGAGGCATCCTAACAAGTACACGTTACAGCAGGAGGTGCCCTAACAAGTACACGTAACAGCAGGAGGTGCCCTAACAAGTACACATAACAGCAGTGGGCGCCCTAACGAGTACACATAACAGCAGGGTGCCCTAGCATGTACATGTAACAGCAGGGAGCGCCCTAACAAGTACATGTAACAGCAAGGGGCGCCCTAACAAGTACATGTAACAGCAGGGGGCGACCTAACAAGTACATGTAACAGCAGGAGGTGCCCTAACAAGTACATGTTACAGCAGGAGGTGCCCTAACAAGTACATGTAACAGCAGGAGGTGCCCTAACAAGTACATGTAACAGCAGCAGGTGCCCTAACAAGTACATGTTACAGCAGGAGGTACCCTAACAAGTACATGCAACAGCAGGCGGCGCCCTTACAACTACATGTAACAGCAGGAAGCGCCCTAACAAGTACTTGTAACAGCAGGAGGCGCCCTAACAAGTACATGTAACAGCAAGGGGCGCCCTAACAAGTACATGTAACAGCAGGAGGTGCCCTAACAAGTACATGTTAAAGCAGGAGGTGCCCTAACAAGTACATGTAACAGCAGGAAGCGCCCTAACAAGTACATGTAACAGCAGGAGGTGCCCTAAAAAGTACATGTAACAGCAGGGGGCGCCCTAACAAGTACACATAACAGCAGGGGGCGCCCCAACGAGTACATATAACAGCAGGGGCGCCCTAGCATGTACATGTAACAGCAGGGAGTGCCCTAACAAGTACATGTAACAGCAGGGGGCACCCTAACAAGTACATGTAACAGCAGGAGGTGCCCTAGCATGTACATATAACAGCAGGGGGCACCCTAACAAGTACACATAACAGCAGGGGTGCCCTAGCATGTACATGTAACAGCAGGGAGCGCCCTAACAAGTACATGTAACAGCAGGGGGCACCCTAACAAGTACATGTAACAGCAGGAGGTGCCCTAGCATGTACATATAACAGCAGGGGGCGCCCTAACAAGTACATGGAACAGCAGGGGATGCCTTAACAAGTACATGTAAGAGCAGGAGGTGCCCTAACAAGTACAAGTAACAGCAGGAGGCGCCCTAACAAGTACATGTAACAGCAGCAGGTGCCCTAACAAGTACATGTTACAGCAGGAGGTACCCTAACAAGTACATGCAACAGCAGGAGGCGCCCTAACAAGTACATGTAACAGCAGCAGGTTCCCTAACAAGTACATGTAACAGCAGGAGGCACCCTAACAAGTACATGTAACAGCAGGAGGCACCCTAACAAGTACATGTAACAGCAGGAGGCATCCTAACAAGTACATGTAACAGCAGGAGGTGCCCTAACAAGTACATGTTACGGTCCTTTTATGTTTTATATGTTTTGTTAGGACTTTCATGCAATTTACACATAAACAAAAGAAAAAAATATAACCTATAGCAGGACTCGTAGGACCGCAGCAATGGCTTATGGATTTTAGAAAAAACAGAAATATGGTACCTAATAATGCAACAGTGGCCTCTGTTATATGTCCTTCCGGTACATCCTGGAAAAATTGTATATACATAATGTAACGCGAATGGCGCCAGGCCCTCGGACGTGACCATTCCTTTCTAAACGTTAGGGTCCTTTTACAGGAATTTCGCCGTAATCTGAACAATAATCGCTCAGTGTAAATGCTGTCAGCAACTGAACATCGGAGTTCATGTAATTCGCTAATTATGAACCACTGCCTGTTTACCGTGCATGAAGGCAGGCGAAGCGATCTCCGGTCCGCTTCACCTCCATTCACTGGCGGATCACCACTCCTGTGTGAAAGCTCCTGCACCCGACAATTGTCCAGTGTAAAAGGGCCCTTACGACGGAACCATCTATTGTGAGGCGTAGTAGGGCGCTAATATTTGTTCTAGCCTATTGTTTTCTACTGTGTCCTTTTTGCGCACGCAACATCCGTTCATACCCCTACGCCCTATAAGAAAAGGCCTTTTTAGCCTAATGAGGTCCATATCGGTTCTTCTTTTCAAGGCATTGCGCATTTTTGGGTGCATTTGACCTCTACATGGACCTTTGGTTCACAAACCCATAGAACCATAGAGCATGTTCTATTTTTTTTTTTGAGCACGAGAGAAATGTTCGCGCAAAATCGAGAAATGATAACGAACCCATTGAAATCAAATACATCTGTCTGAAGCTGCCCTAAGAGGAGGGGAAATGAAGGAATGGAGTTAAGCACATAAGCAAAGAAGAAGTAGAGGGAGCAGGCTAGGTCTTGGACAGGCAGTATGGAGCAGCGACTAAAGCCACCACTCTCAGGACCGGACAATAAACTGAATTGTGAAGTTTTGTGCCTTCGTCAGTTGGATGTTTAACCAAGTTATAGAGCTAAGTAAATGGAAGTTGAACTGTTTACTCTGTCTAGTTGGGCTCTTTTTCATCGGGGTATGCACTGCAGCCCAGTGTAAGAGGTAAGTGGGGGCCAGCGACTGCCCCCCGAAGAGCCCAGGGGCCACACATGGCCAGGGCCCTGTAACAGAGATTTTTCCTTCTTATGTAGGACGATCGTATTATTTCTCTACATGTTGTCGTCCTGAATGATTTCAGCTCCGCAGCAATACTGAGGATAGGAAGAAGAGAACAGATTGCAGACGTACAACTTCAAATGGCCAAGAACCAAACATGAGAGCCAAGACAATCACAGCGGTCTGTCTACGCCATATGGTGGCCCCCAAGGATGATCAGGGGCCGGCCCAGCATCTGCCCGGGCCTTGTTCATGCATTGCCTCCTGGGAAGGAGGAAAAGTAAAAACATTCACAGCAGACGCAAGACGTGACCACCTCATCCTCATCTCTTAAAGGGGAACTTCCCCGATTCGTCTTTACGCCATACTTATTGGATTTGTTTCGGCTGGGTGATAAACTATATGACAACCATTTCTGTTACTAGAGGGGTTGGAACCCAACTTTCCCAGAGTCCTGGCTAGTTATTCAATAATATACCCCTTACCATTATATCATAACAGATTGTCTGACTTCAGTGACCTAGGAAAGCTGAGTGAACATACTTAGGGAGTGCAGTATATAAGGCAAACAAGAAAGCTGGGTGAATGTACTGAGGGAGTGCAGTATATAAGACACCCAGAAAGCTGGGTGAATGCACTAAGGGGACTGTAGTAAAGTACAAACTCTATATAGGACATCCATAAAGTTAAGTGATTGCACAGAAGGAGTCCATGGTCTATATTGAGTACTTGGAAAGCTGGGTGAACACACTGAGGGAGTGCAGTATATAAGACACCCAGAAAGCTGGGTGAACATACTGTCCACGCTCTATAAAAAGACACTTGGAAAACTGGGTGAATGTGTTGAAGGAGTCCATCCTTGATACAAGGCACTCGGACAGCTGAGTGAATGTACTGAGGAAATCCATGCTCTATAGAAGGCAATTGGAAAGCTGAGTGAATGTGCTAACGGAGTCCATGTCCTATAAAAGGCAATTGAAAGCTGGATGAATGCACTGAGAGAGAACACACTCTATATAAGACACCCGGAAAGCTGGGTGAATGTGCCGAGTGAGTCCAGTATAAAAGTCACTCGGAAATCTGGATAAACACTCTGGGGAAGTAATTTTCCTATAGAAGGCACCTGGAAAGCTGGGTGAAAGTGCTGAAGAAGTCCATGTCCTATAGAAGGCACATGGCTGAAGACAGTGAGAGAGTCTATGCTTGATGCAGGGCACTTGGAAAGCTGGGTGCTGGCGCTGAGGGAGTCGTTCTATAGAAGGCACTTGGAAAGCTGGGTGAAAGTGCTGAGGAAGTCCACGTCCTATAGAAGGCACATGGCTGAAGACAGTGAGGGAGTATATGATTGATGCAGGGCACTTGGAAAGCTGGGTGCTGGCGCTGAAGGAGCCCAAGTTCTATAAGACGGTATCTGCATTGATGGCCTCACTTCTGCTTCTTGGCTGGGCTCTGCAGCGACTGTAATCATCTTGTTCTGTAGTCCACACACCGGGAACCTCGCGCCTCTCTGCACCTCGCTCTGCTTTGCTCTCGGCCTCATCTTTCATTCTCTTTATGAATTTATTTTTGCAGAACTGATGGAGAAAAGATATTTTTTTGGCAAGAATCTGTTCTAAAGCCCAAAACTCCCCTTCTTGAGAAGAAGGTGCAGAATGTATGGAGGCAGCAAAGACCGCCATCCGCTAATGACCGGCTCTCTGGGATTTGCATTTTTGCATATGGCGGCAACTTATAATGACGGAGGTACCCTACAGAGAGGGAGGGGCAAATAGGTTGGAGGGGAAGCGGGAGACACCAGCTGGGCAATATATAGAGGTATGACTATAGGCCGGGTGCTGATGAGGAGCATTCATAGGACACAGTGAGCTCTTCTTCCTTCTGCTTCTCTTCATGTCCATAAAACAGCTGCACTCCACAAGAAGGATGAGATGCATACTAATTCATGAATGGAATGCCTGAGCCACAGTGTAGACTGACACAGAGCAACGGGACAGAGAGTATAAGAAGTCGGTGTACAACACAGCAGCTGTATACAGTGACCTCCTGATAGTAGTGGCTGTATAAATCTGTATAGAATGAGCTTCTCCTAGTCGTGGCTGTGTATATCTGTATACATTCAGCTCCCCCTAGTAGTGGCTGTATATATCTGTATAGAATGAGCTTCTCCCAGTGGTGGCTGTGTATATCTGTATACAGTGAGCTCCCCCTAGTGGTGGCTGTATATATTTTTATATAATGCGTTCCATCTAGCGGTGTCTATATATATATACATGTATACAATGAGCTCCTCCTAGTGGTGGCTATATATATCGGTATATAGTGAGCTCCTCCTGGCGTTGGCTGTATATATTTGTATACATTCAGCTCCCCCTAGTGGTGGCTCTATATATTTTCATACAATACAGTGAGCTCCGCCTAGCGGTGGCTTTATATATCTGAATACAGTGAGCTCCAACTAGTGGTAGCAGTATAATCTGTATACAGGGAGCTCCCTGTATTGGTGACTATATATCTGTATGCAGTGAGCTCCCACTAATGCTTCATGTATAAATCTGCAAACAGGAAGCTGCTCCTGCTGGCGATACATGAATATAGGAGCAGTATTACATGTTAGGAGTATAGTAGTTGTTTTGCACATAGGAGGCATTATTATAGTACAGTGGTGCCTTGACATACCAGTTTTATCCGTAAGGCAAAACACTCGTATGTCAAGGCACTTTTTCCCACTGAAATGCACTGAAACGTCATTAATGCGCTGCAATGCATTTCAATGGGAAAACTAACTACCTGTAGTTGTGCAATGATCTGCGGTGCAATGAAGTCATTGAATGGCTGTGATTGGTTAATGCAGCACCCGCTTTCATTGGCTGACGCCGCGCTGAGTTAACCAATCAGAACATTAGCTTGCTGGAGGCGGGGCAATCAAGCCCCCATTCAGAAAGCGATGCTCTGTCGGCGTGGAGGAGGGAGCGACAGCCTGCAGCAGCGCCGCAGACCGTCGGGAGGACGACACGCGGGCGACAGGTGAGTATAGACTTCCCCCCTGACCTTAGCTTGCGAATTTCTTGACTTGCAAACAGGCGTGTACCCTGAGGTACCACTGTAGTTATATTCTTGTACATGGGGCAGTATTACAGTAGTTATTTTCTTGTACATAGGGGACAGTATTATAGTAGCTATATCCTTGTACATAGGAGGCAGTATTATAGTAGTTATATTCTTATACATAGGGGGCAGTATTATAGCAGGTATATCCTTGTACATAGGGAGCAGTATTATAGTAGTTATATTCTTGTACATGGGGGGCAGTATTATAGTAGTTATATTCTTGTACATAGGGGGCAGTATTATAGTAGTTTTATTCTTGCACATAGGGGGCAGTATTATAGTAGCTATATCCTTGTACATAGGGGGCAGTATTATAGTAGTTAGATTCTTGTACATAGGGGGCAGTATTATAGTAGTTATATTCTTGTACATAGGAGCAGTATTGGAGCAGTTATATTCTTGTACATAGGGGGCAGTATTATAGTAGTTTTATCCTTGTACATAGGGGGCAGTATTATAGTAGTTATATTCTTGTAAATAGGAGGCAGTATTAAAGTAGTTATATTCTTGTACATAGGGGGCAGTATTATAGTAGTTATATTCCTGTATATAGGGTGCAGTATTATAGTAGTTATATTCTTGTACATAAGGAACAGTATTATAGCAGTTATATACTTGTACATAGGGGGCAGTATTATAGTAGCTATATCCTTGTACATAGGGGGCAGTATTATAGTAGTTATATTCTTATACTTAGGGGGCAGTATTATAGCAGGTATATCCTTGTACATAGGGAGCAGTATTATAGTAGTTATATTCTTGTACATAGGGGGCAGTATTATAGTAGTTTTATTCTTGCACATAGGGGGCAGTATTATAGTAGCTATATCCTTGTTCATAGGGGGCAGTATTATAGTAGTTATATTCTTGTACATAGGGGGCAGTATTATAGTAGTTATATTCTTGTACATAGGGGGCAGTATTATAGTAGTTATATTCTTGTACATAGGGGGCAGTATTATAGTAGTTATATTCTAGAACATAGGAGCAGTATTATAGTAGTTATATTCTTGTACATAGGGAGCAGTATTGTAGTAGTTATATTCTTGTACATAGGGGGCAGTATTATAGTAGTTATATTCTTGTACATAGGAGCAGTATTATAGTAGTTATATTCTTGTACATAGTGGGCAGTATTATAGTAGCTATATTCTTGTACATAGGAGCAGTATTATAGTAGTTATATTCTTGTACATAGAGGGCAGTATTATAGTAGGTATATTCTTGTACATAGGGGGCAGTATTGTAGTAGTTATATTCTTGTACATAGGGGGCAGGATTATAGTAGATATATTCTTGTACATAGGGGGCAGTATTGTAGTAGTTATATTCTTGTACATAGGGGGCAGTATTATAGTAGTTATATTCTTGTACAGAGGGGGTAGTATTATAGTAGTTATATTCTTGTTGATAGGGGGCAGTATTATAGTAGTTATATTCTTGTACATAGGGGGCAGTATTATAGTAGTTATATCCTTGTACATGGGGGGCAGTATTATAGTAGTTATATTCTTGTACATAGGAGGCAGGATTATAGTAGATATATTCTTGTACATAGGGGGCAGTATTATAGTAGTTATATTCTTGTACATAGGGGGCAGTATTATAGTAGTTATATTCTTGTACAGAGGGGGTAGTATTATAGTAGTTATATTCTTGTACATAGGGGGCAGTATTATAGTAGTTATATTCTTGTACATAGAGGGCAGTATTATAGTAGTTATATTCTTGTACATAGGAGGCAGTATTATAGTAGTTATATTCTTGTACATAGGAGGCAGTATTATAGTATTTATATTCTTGTACGTAGGAGCAGTATTATAGTAGTTATATTCTTGTACGTAGGAGCAGTATTATAGTAGTTATATTCTTGTACATAGGGGGCAGTATTATAGTAGTTATATTCTTGCACATAGGGGCAGTATTATAGTAGTTATATTCTTGTACATAGGGAGCAGTATTATAGTAGTTACATTCTTGTACATAGGGGGCAGTATTATAGTAGTTATATTCTTGTACATAGGAGACAGTATTATAGTAGTTATATTCTTGTACATAGGGGGCAGTATTATAGTAGTTATATTCTTGTACATAGTGGGCAGTATTATAGTAGTTATATTCTTGTACATAGGAGCAGTATTATAGTAGTTATATTCTTGCACATAGAGGGCAGTATTATAGTAGTTATATTCTTGTACATAGGGGGCAGTATTATAGTAGTTATATCCTTGTACATAGTGGGCAGTATTATAGTAGTTATATTCTTGTACATAAGGAACAGTATTATAGCAGTTATATACTTGTACATAGGGGGCAGTATTATAGTAGCTATATCCTTGTACATAGGGGGCAGTATTATAGTAGTTATATTCTTATACTTAGGGGGCAGTATTATAGCAGGTATATCCTTGTACATAGGGAGCAGTATTATAGTAGTTATATTCTTGTACATAGGGGGCAGTATTATAGTAGTTTTATTCTTGCACATAGGGGGCAGTATTATAGTAGCTATATCCTTGTTCATAGGGGGCAGTATTATAGTAGTTATATTCTTGTACATAGGGGGCAGTATTATAGTAGTTATATTCTTGTACATAGGGGGCAGTATTATAGTAGTTATATTCTTGTACATAGGGGGCAGTATTATAGTAGTTATATTCTAGAACATAGGAGCAGTATTATAGTAGTTATATTCTTGTACATAGGGAGCAGTATTGTAGTAGTTATATTCTTGTACATAGGGGGCAGTATTATAGTAGTTATATTCTTGTACATAGGAGCAGTATTATAGTAGTTATATTCTTGTACATAGTGGGCAGTATTATAGTAGCTATATTCTTGTACATAGGAGCAGTATTATAGTAGTTATATTCTTGTACATAGAGGGCAGTATTATAGTAGGTATATTCTTGTACATAGGGGGCAGTATTGTAGTAGTTATATTCTTGTACATAGGGGGCAGGATTATAGTAGATATATTCTTGTACATAGGGGGCAGTATTGTAGTAGTTATATTCTTGTACATAGGGGGCAGTATTATAGTAGTTATATTCTTGTACAGAGGGGGTAGTATTATAGTAGTTATATTCTTGTTGATAGGGGGCAGTATTATAGTAGTTATATTCTTGTACATAGGGGGCAGTATTATAGTAGTTATATCCTTGTACATGGGGGGCAGTATTATAGTAGTTATATTCTTGTACATAGGAGGCAGGATTATAGTAGATATATTCTTGTACATAGGGGGCAGTATTATAGTAGTTATATTCTTGTACATAGGGGGCAGTATTATAGTAGTTATATTCTTGTACAGAGGGGGTAGTATTATAGTAGTTATATTCTTGTACATAGGGGGCAGTATTATAGTAGTTATATTCTTGTACATAGAGGGCAGTATTATAGTAGTTATATTCTTGTACATAGGAGGCAGTATTATAGTAGTTATATTCTTGTACATAGGAGGCAGTATTATAGTATTTATATTCTTGTACGTAGGAGCAGTATTATAGTAGTTATATTCTTGTACGTAGGAGCAGTATTATAGTAGTTATATTCTTGTACATAGGGGGCAGTATTATAGTAGTTATATTCTTGCACATAGGGGCAGTATTATAGTAGTTATATTCTTGTACATAGGGAGCAGTATTATAGTAGTTACATTCTTGTACATAGGGGGCAGTATTATAGTAGTTATATTCTTGTACATAGGAGGCAGTATTATAGTAGTTATATTCTTGTACATAGGGGGCAGTATTATAGTAGTTATATTCTTGTACATAGTGGGCAGTATTATAGTAGTTATATTCTTGTACATAGGAGCAGTATTATAGTAGTTATATTCTTGCACATAGAGGGCAGTATTATAGTAGTTATATTCTTGTACATAGGGGGCAGTATTATAGTAGTTATATCCTTGTACATAGTGGGCAGTATTATAGTAGTTATATTCTTGTACATAGGGGGCAGTATTATAGTAGTTATATTCTTGTTCATAGGAGGCAGTATTATAGTAGTTATATTCTTGTACATAGGGGGCAGTATTATAGTAGTTATATTCTTGTACATAGTGGGCAGTATTATAGTAGTTATATTCTTGTACATAGGGGGCAGTATTATAGTAGTTATATTCTTGTACATAGTGGGCAGTATTATAGTAGTTATATTCTTGTACATAGGGGGCAGTATTATAGTAGTTATATTCTTGTACATAGAGGACCGTATTATAGTAGTTATATTCTTGTACATAGAGGACAGTATTATAGTAGTTATATTCTTGTACATAGGGAGCAGTATTATAGTAGTTATATTCTTGTACATAGAGGACAGTATTATAGTAGTTATATTCTTGTACATAGAGGGCAGTATTATAGTAGTTATATTCTTGTACATAGAGGACAGTATTATAGTAGTTATATTCTTGTACATAGAGGGCAGTATTATAGTAGTTATATTCTTGTACATAGGGGGCAGTATTATAGTAGTTATATCCTTGTACATAGTGGGCAGTATTATAGTAGTTATATTCTTGTACATAGGGAGCAGTATTATAGTAGTTATATTCTTGTACATAGGGGGCAGTATTATAGTAGTTATATCCTTGTACATAGTGGGCAGTATTATAGTAGTTATATTCTTGTACATAGGGGGCAGTATTATAGTAGTTACATTCTTGTACATAGGGGGCAGTATTATAGTAGTTATATTCTTGTACATAGGGGGCAGTATTATAGTAGTTATATTCTTGTACATAGGGAGCAGTATTGTAGTAGTTGTATGTATAGTTTTAGGAAAATCTTTTTGTTGAACATAATCATAGTTGCAATTCCTGGTTTATAACAAATATACCATTGTAGCTTCACTGATAGTTGGAGGGAAGGGGAAACTGAAAAAAAGGACATCTAAGTCGGACATACACTCAGCGCAGTTTTGATTTTCCCCCACTCACCCGTAAAAGAAGCTGTACAGCTCGCCACTGGGAGGATTTTGGATGCTGCTACTGACCTAATGTATCTTGGTAGTTAATTTTGATGCTCAATAAAAAAACCATGTAGAGTTGACTTTTTAAAAAAAATAAAGCGCCTAACACTGTATTAATTGTTCCCAGCAAGAGAAACCAAGTAATCTTGTAAATATGATACCTTTTAATGGCTAACAACAATACATGATGTAACTGCAAGCTTCCGAGCCTCTAAGGGTTCTTCTTCAGGCTTAAATGAAATAGATCTGAAGAGGCATGCATATTTATACACACATACGTATGAGAAGGCACAGACATGGATGGGAATAATTTGCACTTAAACGAATACTACAACACAAATACAAACATCTTTAAATGGTCACTGATGAGGGAGTAAAGGTTTTATGGTCCCTGAATTACTGTTGGGGAGGTCACGTGGTTTCCCTATTACTGTTGGGGAGGTCACGTGGTTTCCCTATTACTGTTGGGGAGGTCACGTGGTTTCCCAATTACTGTTAGGGAGGTCACGTGGTTGCTGGAGACAATCACATTTTGCTCTACCAGCTAGCACGGTGCCAAGCCTTTTTTCATTATACACTGTGTTGATGCACGGGTAGGGGTGGGGAGGGAAGGGGGGGGGCAGTTCGAGGATGATCTTTAAATTTTAAAGGCTGCATAACATCCTCCATGTGTTGTCACTGTGAGCTTTTACCTGCATAGCGCCACTTATTGTATAAATCTAGCGATGCTGCGGTCAGGACCCCCAGCAAACTGTCAACAAGTCACTAAAAAAAACGCCAAGAGTTCGCATTTTTACGGAGTGAATAATAATAAAATAATAGAGTTTTCTTTGTTACTCTCTGGCGTTTCCATAGAAACAAATGGAGGTGATTCTAATCTTCAATTGAAAATACCAACAGAGAATGACATTGTACTTACACAGAAATTACTGTTTTATTCCTTCCTTCACAGCAACAGTAAAGTGACAGGCAAATGCTGCCATCCAGTGGAAATTAAAGGTACTGCAGTTCTGCCGCCATCATCATCATTATCTTCTAATCGTAAAATAGTAAATTATAAGATAGAAAGAAGCGTCTCCGGGTCCCGGTTGTACCATTTGCACGTAAATGAACATGTGTTTACTAGGGAACATATTTACAGATTATGACAAGGCTGTAAAGTGTTATGTGAGGTGATGACAGATGGAGGTATGGGGGAGTTCTACATGAATCCACACTGTGGGAGAAAGATAAAGTATGATGTAATATTGGAGTTTGACCATAGTTTTTCCCATAACTATATTTATTGTTGTGCTGCCACAAAAACTGTTCACATTTTTTGACTAGACTAATACATTCTGCTCCAGTGCGCCCATGGGTTTGTAAGATTGTAATCCAGAGTTCCCCTCTAAGGGCTCATGCCCACGGCCATGACGTGCTCCCCCCCCCCCCCCCCCCCCCCACACGCACACACACACACACACACCAAAACAGAACCTCCTCCAACCTTCACTGTTGGGACAATGCAGTTCTGTAGAAATTGCTCTCCAGGCAACCACCACACCCAAGGGTGGACATCCAATCGGAAGATGGTGTACCGTAACTCAGCCGTCCACAACACTTACTTGCACTCACTTATAGTCCGTCGCTCCAAGCACCATCGCAGGCACCGCTGTGCATTCACTGCTATGATGTTCTGTTTGGCCACTCGTCCATGGTAACCCTTCACATGCCTACAGATGGTTCTGGTGCTAATAAATGTTTGTGAGACCTCCTTAGCGAGTCCACTCTGTTTTAGAGACAGCCCAGTCTCATCTTACGTCTAAGACTCTAAGTGGCGGATCAGTATTCTAAGCAGCAATGATTCCCACAGTACGTTTACTGTCTGCTCCCAATGACGTTCTCCAGACCTTGCGAGGCAGCACCACAATGGCACCTACCCTGTGTCCCCGAAAATAAGACGTACCTTGAAAATAAGACCTACCCTGATTTTCTTGATTTTCAAAGAGGCTTCTAATAAAAGCCCCCCACCCCCACCCCCTCCCCAACCAAAAAAAAAAGCCCTAGCTCCATTACATGAAGGCTCGGTCCAGATTGAAGAACTAATTACAGCCATCACATTGTGGAGGCAGGATTTATAAACTGTCCAATCAATGCCATGGCTTAGCCAATTCATAAATCCAGGCTCTACAATGCGATGGCTGTGATTGGTTCTTCAACTGCTGCTCAGCCAATTAATGCAGCACTCGATGAACCGATCACAGCCATTGCATTGGTTCATCCAACGCTGCATTGATTGGCTGAGCAGCGTTCGATGAACCAATCACACTCATCGCTTCCTGGAGGCGGGATTTATGAATCCTGTAACCAGGAAGTGATCTTCTGTGGGCGGCCGAGGACTGCAGGAAGCACGTTGGAGCTCCGGAGAGTAGTGTGAGGGACCTGCACGTACCCTGTTAGGTAAGTAGACAAGCCCCGAAAATAAGATCTAGCGCCTTCTCAAAAATTAATATAACACAGGGTCTTATTTTCGGTGGAAACACTGTATTATGTATAGGTCAACCAAAAACACACTAGGTGACATGCTATCAAGTGTTTCCACCGGCCGTTTATCACTCACTCCAGCCCTCTACCTTGCAATAATGAACAAACCCCTATAGCTTTCAATGGGAGACGTGCCTGCAGTTACAAGCGCCAGCCACTGATGACATGCTTTATAACACTCCAGCCACCACGTGGCATTGTACAGCTGAGGAGATATCAGGGGAGATAAAGACCTTGTCACAGGGTCCTATCGTCTCCTCCCCTCGGGGTAACTCGGGACTCGACAAAGTTATTGCTGGGGGAGATCACAGGGGAAAAGTAACCGGAGGTTATCTGTAGGACATTTGTCACAGATGACGCCACCATTCCATCCTCTGCAGTGAATCTTGACGATGGAATAAAGTAGTCCGCACACAGGGAAAACTTTTGGAAGAAAACCGGAAACAGTCAGTAATGTCCGTTTACTGAAACTTGGCAACGTTCAAAGTACATCAACAGTGCTGGTGTTAGGGCCCAGAGTTAACGGGGCCCCTCCATAATGTTAAGTCTTTGTCTTGTGCATTTGTATTGTCAGTGTTTTCTATGTATGTGCATTTGTGATGTGTATTGCACATCTGCAGCACTGAAGGTCTGGGTTATGTCTGGGAAATGTATCTTATTGTGTGTAATGTGATCATGTTTTATATATATGTATGCAAGTTGTAGTGCAACGTTCCTCTTGCAAAAGTCAGTCTGTGAATCAGTCTATGCAAGAGAGTCGTGGACAGAACTTCTGCTGAGTAGGAAAAAACTGCCTTGTTTTGTGAGGAGCCCCAGAATGGAGAGGCTGAACGGTGGCCTGATGTGTGCCCTGGGCCCAATCCACCCAGGCCTCCTTGCTGTTAATTTGGAGGACTGAGAGAGAGTGAAAGGAATCGCCGGGCAGCGCTGAGTGCTACTTCCAAATAGTAGTGCTAACCGGTAGAGAGCTGGAGAGCGAGAGAGTGGCCGGGAGCAGAACCCACAGATAACTGGCACTGTGGACTCGTCTGTCACCCTGTGAATCCTCCCTCTCACACCACTATCCTGTGTACACAACTGTCCTGCTGGCTAATGTAAAGTTTGGACTGTAACAGTTTATCAAAGTAAATGAGGTCTACCAACTAGGGTTGCTACCCGACCAGTAATCCACTGGCCTTGCCGGTATTTTTTCTGCCAGGCCGGTAACGGTATTTTTTTTTTTACTGGCCCTATTACAGGACGGTATTTTCAGAGCCTGCACTGCCCACTAGTGCCGGTTAACCCTCCTCCGGCAGTCCTGAAATCAGGGGAAACACAGACCTGAAAGTTGGCAGCTTTCAGGACCTTCACTGACGTCACGTCATGCGATACCCTGTGTGGGAGGAGTCAAGGATCACATGACCACAGGGAGCGCTCAGTAAATGTAAGACTGCAGGGTGTGTGTGTGTCTGTCTTGGAGCTGTGGGGTTCTGGATGGATGGAGGGAGGGAGGGAGGGAGTGAAGCTGTGTGTGGGGGTCAGGATGATGTAGCAGAGCTGTGTGTGTGATGTCTGTGGGTCAGGATGGATGTAGTAGAGCTATGTGTGTGATGTGTGGGGGTCAAGTTGGATGTAGCTGAGCTGTGTGTGTGTGATGTGTGGGGATCAGGATCGATATAGAGGTGTCATGTGTGTAATGTGTGGGGATCATGATGGATGTAGTAGAGCTGTGTGTGTGATGTCTGGGGATCAGGAAGGATATAGTGGAGCTGTGTGTGTAATGTGTCTGGGGATCAGGATGGTTGTAGTAGAGTTGTGTGTGTGTGGGTCAGGATGGATGTCTGGCCGGCCCTGCAGTGACAGTGTCAGGACCTGAGGAGGAGAGCGGAGGAGCAGTACATGCGGTACGAGGTATGTACCATGTACTTTATGTAATCTTGTATGTTTAGGTGGTATATGTTATACCAGCTGTACATATAATTATGGACAGGATATATCCAGGTTACATCAGCATCACTATATACAGGGGAGGTATATCTCCTGTATATAGTGATATGGACCATGCTGGGGTTACCTGGGTATCTCATGTATATAATTATATATGTGTAGATTGTATGCAATACGAGCGTCTGCAGGGTGTTCTCGCGAGTAGATGGCGTGTGAATCACACTAAACGTCATCTACTAGCGAGAACACGCTGGACGGGATCCAGGAGATAAAGGAGGGGGAAAAATGCAGTGATAAGCCACGCCCCCTTTTTTTAACAATGGCCGGTATTTTTTCGTGACAAAGGTGGCAACCCTACTACCAACTGTTCCGTGTGTGGACTATTTATTTTCCAACTTCTGGATTCACCGCAGAGGATGGAACAGTGGCATCACGAGTCACAAGGACTTAAGGTAAACCGCGAACTAGGTTTTCCCTGTAAAACTCCACCAGTAGTAACTTTGACAGGTCGCATGCTACCCCCATGGTAGGAGATGGTAGAGTCCCGTGACAAGGCCTCAATCTACTCCACTATCTCGGCTGTGGGCCTGCTCCTCGAACGCTGCATTGGCACAGATACAAAGTGGTGCAACAGGGAGAATACTTGGGGTATTCTGGCCTATCCACAGTCTAAGTTATCTGTGTGATCATGCTCCTGGCAACTCTCTCTCTTTCACGCTCTACGGGCCACACTTGTGCCTTTCTGTAGCCATGCAGCAGTCCTTCTCTCTCAGTGCTTAGTGGTAGCACTGGCATATTCTGGGTAGACTGGGCCCAGGCCAAGCAGAAGGGAATCGCTCGGCTTCCTCCATTCTCTCCTCACACAGACTAATCAGTGTCTGTGTGGCTCACTCAGCAGAACATCTCTCTGTCTTGCAGACTCCTTCTACAACTCTAGACTGACTCTTGCAAGAATGCAGAAGACTCACTGCTACCACTACTACTATTGTACTGCAAAAACTTATAACAAGCAACATCACGTGACTCACAAGTACGATACATTTCCAGACATTAACCCATTCAACCCTGCAGAGGTACAATACACATACCCCAAATGCACTTATATACTACACGCAAGACACTGACGAGACAATGATACGGGACCGACATATAACAATATGGAGGGGCCCCACTAACTCTGGGTCACTACACAACTGCTTCACCATTGAAGTCCATTTCATGAAGCTGCCGATGCAGCATTCTTCTGCTGATGTCACTTCCGTTGGCCCAGGAGTGTCAAGATATACCGATGAAAGGCTCTTTTAAAGGGGGTTGCCTAATTAGCGGCAATCTCAATCATGTTGGAGTTGCGTCCATCGACTGATCATCATGGATCCTGCACCTAGCACCCCTGGGAAATAGCTAATCAGTCATTTCCACTGCAGCAGAAAAGTAGTAATTCATGGCGGCTATACAGATGTTCCTAGAGAATGGGCCGGAGCAAGAATGCTTGGATGTATAGTTATGCAACAGGTTAGAGCTCATAGTATAATGACATAAGTATACTGTACTGGGTACAAGTTTTAAGCAGGAGTTTGTTCCAAACATCTTAGAGAATTCAGCACAGATCTTCTGTGGATGTTGGCTCGCTCAAATCCTTCTGTCTCAATACCAGCCTGACTCAATGATGTTGAGATCATGGAAAAAACAGAAGGCGTCTTGTTGCCTCCAGTATATATTCTGCAGCAGGACAACAGCCCACAACATCCAGCCAATATCATTAAGAACTGTCTTCAGCATAAAGAAGAACAAGGAGTCCTGGAAGTCATGATATAGTCCTACAGAGCCCTGATCTCTTCATTATCCAGTCTGTCTGGGATTACACGAAGAGACAGAAGGATTGGAGCGAGCCGACATCCACAGAAGATCTGTACTTAGTTCTCCAAGATAGTTGGAACAACCTCCCTGCAGTGTTCCTTCAAAAACTGTGTGCAAGTGCAACTAGAACTGATGATGTTGTGAAGGTAAAGAGCGTCACAGCAAATATGATTTAGATTTCTCTTTTGTTTAGTCTCTCTGCATTTTGTTAACAGACAAAAATAAACTATAAACCCTTCTAGTTCTTATAACATTCGTACTTTGCAGCATTTTTTTTCTACATCTTCCTAAAACTTTTGCCCAGTACGGTCTGTAGAGATGCCATCTGTTAATTATCTGATCCACATTTCTGGTCCGGTCATCCCCACCGTATGTTAGTCCCTATATATAGAATAGACTGTGGCTGGGATGCAGTATAATATGGGAGGTTGGAGAGTCATCCACAAGTCTGATATGCCAACAGCTCACAAAGAGGTGTGAATGAGATTGGGAGCCACGTTTAGTCCAGGCCGGGGAATACTAATTACTGGAGCTTTGTCAGTGGAGGCGGCTGGACAAAGGGAAGAAGCAAAGCCTCTCCTTGCATGTGAGCCACTATAGTGCTTACACTGAGGGCTAATTTACATCAGCGAGAAGCCCACCGCTTCTAAGATCAGGGGTCCCGAGTCACCCTCCCCCACTGTGGGCTCGGCCGTCAGACCTCCACCAATCACACTTATATCATCTATCCTGTGGGAAGGTGATAATAAGTTTTACTGCAACCTCTTTAACCCCTTAAGGACCAACGTAGTATATATACGGCACTCGGTCCTGGGCTTTAATCCCAACCGATCGCAGAAATACAGCGCGGGATTAAAGCCTCTGCTCCTGCAATCAAGCAGGAGCTTGTCAGGTTTCTACTGTTAGTTACAGCTGATAACCCGCAGGAGAAGGGAGAAGCGTTTTTTAACTATTTCTGCCTCCTCCTTTCCCGGGTAAATAGTGCTCAATGAGTGCTATGTACTAGAAAATGAAAGTTGAAGTGTTTCTTGCACTATGCGAGCCGGCGGTCACATGACCGCCGGGATCCCCCTGGCACAGCAGAGCTGCAGGGTCCTAGCAGACCCTGATCAGCTCTTCCAGTAACTACTGTCACTACATGGGGATGTTTTTTTCTTCTGTAACTGGGACTCCTGTGGATACCCCAGCTAAAGTGGAAAATTGTGTAATTAAAAAAAAAAACATGTGAATGTCCCTAGAGGTCTTACATGACGTCATGGAGGACATAGATGGTATTGGAAATGGTTACATAAATAAGTAAGAAAAAATTAGACTAAAATTTAAAAATATACATAAAAAAAGAAAATGACCCAAAGCAGACGCCAACCAAAACCGTTGCTGTATGCGCCCTGTAATCCGAAACCATATTATAGATCAAAATGTTCGAAACAAAATGAGGAACCCGTTCCTTTACTATATTTTAGCGTACGTATACTTAAAAAAAACAAACTAAACATGTAAAAAAATCATTTTTGTTAGCTTTTTACCCCCCCCCCCCTCCCCCAATAAAATAAGGTCAAAAATGGGGGGAAAAAAGTCAGTGAAAAAGATATTATAAAAATAGCCCCGAATGTCATAGAAAAAGGAAAACACAGCAAAAAAAAATTTGGCAGCTGAAGGAAGACAAAAAAAAGGGGGGGGGGGGCAGTAAAACCCCCACATGGGTAAAATCCCCAAAAAGGGTCTGGTCTAGAGATGAGCGAGCGTACTCGGTTCGGGTGTTTTTGCACTCGAGCACCGCGTTTTCCGAGTAACTGACTACTCGGACGAAAAGATTAGGGAGGTGAGTGGGGGGTTGCAGAGGGGAGTGGGGAGAGAGAGAGCTCCCCCATGTTCCCCACTGCTACCCCCCGCTCCACCATGCCGGCGCCTCCCGAATCTTTTCGTACGAGTAGTCAGTTACTCGGAAAAAGCGGTGCTCGAGTGCAAAAACACCCGAACCGAGTACGCTCGCTCATCTCTAGTCTGGTCCTTTAGGTACAAAACAGCCTGGTCCTTAAGGGGTTAAGGGCACATTCACACGGGGCAGATTTGCTATGGAATGATCCGCAGCTGAAAGCCTGAATCAAAACCCGCACCGTTTACTCTGTAATTCATCGGCTCGTTGATTCCACAAGCGTAAATAGCGCTAAAATTGACACGCTGCAGATTTAGGTTCCGCTCCTCATGGCAGTTTCCGCACGTGTTTTGTGCGGATTTTCTCTGCAGCGTTTCATCCGTTTTGCCGTTACTGTAAATGCCACGGACTTTCCATGCGGGAAGTCAGCACGGGAAAATCCCCGCCACGTTCGCCCTGCGTGAACATGATCTAAGGCTTCCTTCATAGATCGCAGGTTTTCCGCTTTTTTTCTAGCTTTTTAAAGCACAAGAGCGGAGCGCAATTTGCAGACAACGCCATAAACCCGAAAAAATACACCAAAAAGGAGGGGGAAAGAAAAGTACCACAGAAAATTCACAATATATAAAAATACCCCATTCCCACAGGATGATTGCGCAAAATTCGTTCAAATGAAAATGCACGATAATTGGCGTGTCTAAATTGAAAGCCATCACAAACTATTCATTTACTTTCAACCAACATAGAACCCATCGCCGGCTCGCTCACTTCTCGCTCCGCTCAGGGTTTCTCGTAGCATGCTTTCTGGATCTTCATCTGTACTGTGGATGGTCCACACGGCTCACCAGACATGTGTAGTACAGATTTTTTTTATATATATTTTAACCCCTGCTTTTCCCACGGAATCCGCAATGTTAATTACGGACGGGCTGCGGGTCCATTGACTTCAATGGAAGCTGTCCGTGCAGACATCACAGGAAAATGGACCACGTTGCAATTGGTTTCCACTCGTGTGCATGAAGAATCACTTTTGCATTGCGTGCTATGGAGGGTATTTGCTGTTGAAATCTGGAGGTGGTCCCCCACTCCGGATTCCGTAATGCATATCCACCCATGTGCATGCACCTTTAATGGGGCGTAACCTAGCAGTTGTTTCAGCACATTATCCCCACATTTCACTTGACCTCTGGATATTATCCCCCAAGGGTTAATAGAGTTCACTTAAAAAAGAAAGTGAACCAAAAGCAGTGCCGGCTGCTAGAAGAAGTTTGTAGCAGGTATGTGAAATTAAAGGGGTTGTCCCGCGCCGAAACGGGTTTTTTTTTTTATTCAATAGGCCCCCCGTTCGACGCGAGACAAACCCGATGCATGTGTTAAAAAAAAAAAACAAAACGGATAGTACTTACCCGAATCCCCGCGCTGCGGCGACTTCTTCCTTACCTTGCTAAGATGGCCGCCGGGATCTTCACCCACAGTGGACCGCAGGTCTTCTCCCATGGTGCACCGTGGGCTCTGTGCGTTCCATTGCCGATTCCAGCCTCCTGATTGGCTGGAATCGGCACACGTGACGGGGCAGAGCTACGAGGAGCAGCTCTCCAGCACGAGCGGCCCCATTGAGAAAAGCAGAAGACCTGGACTGCGCAAGCGCGTCTAATCGGGCGATTAGACGCTGAAATTAGACGGCACCATGGAGACGAGGACGCCAGCAACGGAGCAGGTAAGTGAATAACTTCTGTATGGCTCATAATTAATGCACAATGTACATTACAAAGTGCATTAATATGGCCATACAGAAGTGTATACCCCCACTTGCTTTCGCGGGACAACCCCTTTAACTAAAATAGGCAAGTGTCATTGAGGAGGTTTGCGATTTGCAACAAGAAAACCGCGGCACTTCTGTTACTTCCGATAGCTGGGCGATATTATCACTGCGTTGTACTACTCTATATAATAAAGATGATCTTGGAAACCTCACCTGAGTGTTTCTCATATTCTTCTCCGATGCATCGACTAATGACACTGCTCAGCAGCATTTTTGCATCTGGTGGGCAATACATCAATTCTTATGGATTTTTGGGTGTAGACTCCAAACTTACCTTTAGAAATGATGCATCACGTAAGGTTTTTATGTATTTAGTTTTTTTTTCAATTTTTATTAAAAGGTTTTTGTGTTCATTTTCTGGTGATTTATATAAAATTAAATCAGTGACTAAGCCAAACTCTTCATTTGAATGTTATACACGGTGGATGAAGTTCTAAAAATGGTCACTAGATGGCAGAACAATGTAGTTGAGCAGGAAGGTTACCAACATGAGCCTATCTGTACTGCTGTGTAGTGTTCTGCATGAAGCACTTCTCTTCATTCTTACCTCAGCATATCAGTATTTTTGGAGTTTCATTCACGAATACATCACCAGAAAAACATTATTGAGTCCTGAGTGTTATTTTTTTGTATTTACAACCAGACAATATTTGGCCATACCGTATTATTGCCTATGGAATAGTGCCGTGTATCTCAGAAATGTGACGTGATAGACAGAATCTGATTCTTCCACTGAATTTACCACCCCAAAATTAGTTGAATCAACCCGTTTCCAAAACAGATACAGAATTTTATTTTTTATTTTTATTCGTCGACCAGGGTAATTAGGCATACCTGTTGGATAAAGCTACTGTACACCTGAGTATCACCTAAACTAAGGGATTACTCCGACACCCATTAATCTACAGCTGGATGTGGCGTTTTATGCTGCAAATCTGCAAATCCCTCGTCTCAAAAGGCATAAAATACAAGCTGTTCTGATATTAAAGGACACCAAAGTGCAACAGTCTAGCCGTATGAACGCACCGATGTGGAATTTCTGCGCAGTGTTACATCCATGTACATGTCGTTATAAATGGGAATTGATCCAGAGCACAGAAAAAAAAAAACCTATTCTGCTCTGGTGGGATCCACACTCCAAGGCGATGCACCAAAATTGCAAGAACTTGCTGGTCTTTCTGCTTGGTCACCGCCAGTCTCAAGAACGGGGTCCCATATCCCTCTCCTCCTCATTGCAGTGTTACTGCACCCCCTCCACAGTCAGATGCAGATTCAATGGAGCGTTGATTGCACCTCCCTTCACTGTCAGTGGGTCTGTGGAGATATCAGAGAGCAGCACCCATACAATCGCCAATCTTTCCATTCACCGTGACTTCACCGCAGGGGAAGAGGCGACTCCCTCATCGACAGAGTGGAACACAGGAGTCCAGTTCTGGAAAAAAATGGGGGGTGGGGGGGGGGGGGAATCTCTGCTGTGAGGCACCCACTGATTAACAAGTTATCTTCTATCCTGTAGATGGGGTATAACTTTTTGATGCAACCCCTTTGAATCAACCTGACCCTTCTGTACTGCAAATCTGTTGAATTACTCAACTTTCCAATATTTCTGTTCCCTTACTGCTGCGGAACTGGAAAGGTTTGTTCTTCATGAGCTCAGAAAGATGGGTGGTAACTGGGGATGTGACAACTAAGTCGAGCAATTGCTCGCTGACTGCACCCAGCAATAGGAGAGATGAAGAGACACCAGGCACACAGAGGAAAATCACCCAGGTAGGTTAGAAGCAGGTGATAACGGCACGCAAGGACCACCCGGGAGGAGGCGGAAGAGGCGGCACGCAGGCACCGCCCGGGAGGAGGCGGAAGAGGCGGCACACAGGCACCGCCCGGGAGGAGGCGGAAGAGGCGGCACACAGGCACCGCCCGGGAGGAGGCGGAAGAGGCGGCACACAGGCACCGCCCGGGAGGAGGGGATGGCACATTGAGGTTGGAAGGAAGGAATTTAAGATTAATGCCCCTCTACGCTGAACAGATTCTCATTTGAACAAGCAAGGGACATCACCGCTAACTCGTTTGCATTCGTTAAGCCCGTTTCGGCAGGCAGATCATCATTGAGAATCGTTCACTTCCCGTTCTGTCTCTCACACTCCTATGTGAGCCGGGTGTTTAAACACGACAAGTGAACGAGCCAAGGATATTTTTTATCCCAGCTGAAAATTGAATGATTCTCGTTCGCCGTTGGCTCGTGTATAAACCGAATGATTATTCACTTTTGCTCAAACAATTTTTATGAATAATCGTTTTGCCTAAACACAGCATTAGCCACAAAAAGGTTTTGAACTTGTAATTAACAGCTGAAGATATTTATTCATGTGCTAACAGGCTCCACAACCAAACAGTCAACATTTATTCTGTTCTTGATACTTTTTCACTACATTCCACGTCTCTTCATCAGAAGACCACACAACATGTTCACAGACCACCAATTCTGGGACTACAGGTTGTCTTAGTCTATTCCAATTACATCTTCCTCATCTTTTTCTTCGGTCTTTGATTAAACACCGGGGAGGACCCCATGAGACTGTCTGGAGACTGGGATCCATAGCTGCCCTCAGACCCGTTCGGGCTCCCTGGCATGGCAGAGTCGCTCATCCCTGACATGGGCTCCTCAAAAACATCATTTCCCAGAACGCTGTGCCCATGAACTGCCCCTTCCTCGTTGTCTTGAGGTTCCATTTTCACCTGCGTCAGGCTCCACAGGGGGGAGGTATTGACGTCTGATCCTGTAAAAGATAACATATGGTGAAGAAGCGGCCATCATAGAAGAGAAACCACAGGGCTTTACTAGCAACACAACAACTTAAAGACTTCGTAACTGGTCATTTTGCGGCGCTGTAATGGGGTTGTGCCAAGAGCGGCACACCACCTGTTAATGTGTCCTATGAGCGCATATGAATGTCATGGAGGAGGGTCCTCTACACAAGACCACCTCTCAGTAAGAGCGGCTCCCATCCAGGCGAACATTGTACCTCCTGGTATTATAGGACGGTCATTCCCTCCAGCAACAACGTGAAGCTTACCGCCAGCCGCACCGGCAAAGTCAACTGTTAGGGGACCCAAAGTGATCAGCTGTTCACCCCAGACCCCCATTATTGGGGGATGGCAGAACCCCTTTAGGCCAGTGACAGCAGAAGCTACAACCGTATCAAATCATATTAGGAGACAGAACTTTAACCGCAATCAGCGGAGCGCCGCAGAGAGCTCTTTATTCTGTTTACTGGCGCTCCTTCATTAGCAGGTTGGAAATATCTCAAAAAACACAAAATAAAATGCAAAAAAAAAAAAAAAAAGATGATTCAAAAAGCAAATTGATTCCAACCACAATCCACTTTAGCAGCAAATAAGTGGGTCTGCATAGTAATTTTGCCGAAGCATCCTTTCAGCTTAATAGAACGCTTCACGCTGATGGCGCTCGTACGGCGGTTCCACTTCATATTTAATAATAGTCTCTGAGAGAAGAGGAAAAAAATACTACTACGAGTACGACGGGCCTCTAGACTTATTAAAGGCGTTAAATTACAGATAAAACCTCTATTGCTGCTGCTAACAGATGGCGAATTATTATTCTATGGCTTCCAATGATTTGTGAAACAAGTATATAGACACCCCAGGCTCCGGGCAGCGCCACTCCGCCAACGCCAAACTTCAGTGCCTCTCAAAATTAAAAATAAAGTAAATTTGCAGTGTTCACTAATGTCCTACCGTTTTGAGCCTACAGCTACTACACAGACTAGTGTTACCATGGTAACAGACAACAAACACACCACATGTAGTCTGGTGAATAGAAGACTTAAGTGGGTTTTTGGGACATGAACAAAAAATAAAAAACAAAGAAAAGACAAAAAGAAAAATTGAGTGCTGGCCTATCCCAGGGGCTCCCTGTCCAGTGCTGGAGGCCTGGTGCCCACTGCACGGAGCCCAAAAGAAGAGACGGGTGATCATGTGCCGTTCACTGTGCACATGACTGCTCTGCCGCTCACAGATTTCAGAATCACCGCTGAAGCCTGCGAGAGGCTGGGCGGTCACATGAACAAGGAAGGACACGCGACTACCAGTTGCATCTTCCAGGTTCCGTGCGGTGGGCACCAGTGCTACGGTGCTCGACAGGGCGCCACCAGGATAGGCAAGTATTTAATTATTCTTTATTTTAACATTTTTTTCTTGCAAAATAAAAGCCCATTTTTAAAAATAGAATTACCGTATATACTCGAGTACAAGCCTAGTCTTTCAGTACATTTTTTTTTGTGCTGAAAAAGCCCCCCTCGGCTTATACTCAAGTCAGGTAAGGGGTAAAAAAACAAAAAAAAACAACATACCTCACCTCCCAGACGGCGTCTGGGTTCCCTGCGGTGGTGCAGCAAGCAGCTTAAATTCCTGTGTTCTTGGCGGCAATGCGGCAAGCTGCTTGAATTCTCTCCGCTGTCATTTCCCAGCATCCTCTCTGCTCTGTCATCTCCTGCCATCAACACTGTGATTGGATCGAGCGCCAGCCAATCACAGCCGACGCTCAATCATTCACAGCCAATCAATGAATGACATTCACCTATTGGCTGTGAATGATCGAGGCCTGGCTGTGACTGGCTGGTGCTCGATCCAATCACAGCGCTTACTTACACAGCGCTGACGGCGGGAAATTTGAAAGTCGAGCAGGAAGATGACAGCGGGGAGAATTCTAAAGCAGTTTGCCGCATGCAAGCTGCTTTAGAATTCTGCCCGCTGTCATCTCCATGCTGGGCTTTCAAATCCCCCGCTGTCCGCGCTGTGTAATTAAGCGCTGTGATTGGATCGAGTGCCGGCTGTGATTGGCTGGTGCTTAATCCAATCACAGCACTTACTTACACAGCACTGACAAAGCCAAGCAGAGAGGACGGAGGGGATGACAGGGGGAGAATTCAAGCAGCTTGTCGCACAGACACAGACGCCGGCTGGGAGGTGAGCATGAAGGTTTGGTTTTTTTACCCAGTATATACTCGAGCATGGCTCGGCTTATACTCGAGTCAATAAGTTTTCCCATTTTTTTGTGGTAAAACTTGTTGACTCGGCTCATACTCAGGTCGACTAATACTCAAGCATATAAGGTACATTTTTATTTGAATTAAACTTGTACTTAATTTAAAAAAAAACTTTAAAAAAAAAAAAAAAACACATTTTATTTCCCTTTTTCCAAATGTAACTTCTAAAATCTTCATACATGTAATTTCCCATTGATTTACCTCGATGCATCATATTCACTTTGTGCTTAATAACTCTATTACTGATTAGTGAGCCGTTTTCTTGAGCACGTGACGTCCCCATTTTTATGATTTTTGCAAATAGAGGAAATATATTGGAGCTCCTGAATGTTTCTCCTCCATCATAGAGCTAGAACGGTCCAGGAACACTATAAAGCACCCCCTCCCCCCCTCAGCGGGGGAAGACACCTGACAGAGCGGCGCGGGCAGCCGACGTCTTTCATGCGGTATTTTTAGAACATTTTCTGCTTTATTTTATATTCCTTTTATCAGAGTATAAGATGGAATTCACCACGATCGCATTGTGTGACAGTAAAGCTTTAAACCAGAGAGCCGCCGCCGAAAATTCTGTTCTCTGTTGTGTAAAATGACTGTAGACCTGCGAGCGCGAGAACCGTGATAAAACTTCAGTTTAACCCCTTGAAGACCTGACAATTTTCACGCCAGAGTTGAACATGTACACAGGGGAGCAGTATTATAGCAGGTCTATTCTTGCATATATGGGGCAGTATTATAGCAGTTCTATTCTTGTACATAGGGGGCAGTATTATAGTAGTTATATTCTTGTACATAGGGGGCAGTATTATAGGAGTTATATTCTTGTACATAGGGGGCAGTATTATAGGAGTTATATTCTTGTACATAGGGGGCAGTATTATAGTAGTTATATTCTTGCATATAGGGGACAGTATTATAGTAGTTATATTCTTGTACATAGGGGACAGTATTATAGTAGTTATATTCTTGTACATAGCGGGCAGTATTATAGTAGTTATATTCTTGTACATAGCGGGCAGTATTATAGTAGTTATATTCTTGTACATAGCGGGCAGTATTATAGTAGTTATATTCTTGTACATAGGGGGCAGTATTATAGTAGTTATATTCTTGTACATAGGGGGCAGTATTATAGTAGTTATATTCTTGTACATAGGGGGCAGTATTATAGTAGTCATATTCTTGTACATAGGGGGCAGTATTATAGTAGTTATATTCTTGTACATAGGGGGCAGTATTATAGTAGTTATATTCTTGTACATAGAGGGCAGTATTATAGTAGTTATATTCTTGTACATGGGGGGCAGTATTATAGTAGTTATATTCTTGTACATGGGGGGCAGTATTATAGTAGTTACATTCTTGTACATAGGGGGCAGTATTATAGTAGTCATATTCTTGTACATAGGGGGCAGTATTATAGTAGTTATATTCTTGTACATAGGGGGCAGTATTATAGTAGTTATATTCTTGTACATAGAGGGCAGTATTATAGTAGTTATATTCTTGTACATGGGGGGCAGTATTATAGTAGTTATATTCTTGTACATAGGGGGCAGTATTATAGTAGTTACATTCTTGTACATAGGGGGCAGTATTATAGTAGTTATATTCTTGTCATAGGAGCAGTATTATAGTAGTTATATTCTTGTACATAGGGGGCAGTATTATAGTAGTTATATTCTTATACATAGGGGGCAGTATTATAGTAGTTATATTCTTGTACATAGGGGACAGTATTATAGTAGGTATATTCTTGTACATAGGGGGCAGTATTATAGTAGTTATATTCTTGTACATAGAGGGCAGTATTATAGTAGTTATATTCTTGTACATGGGGGGCAGTATTATAGTAGTTACATTCTTGTACATGGGGGGCAGTATTATAGTAGTTATATTCTTGTACATAGGGGGCAGTATTATAGTAGTTATATTCTTGTACATAGGGGGCAGTATTATAGTAGTTATATTCTTGTACATAGGGGGCAGTATTATAGTAGTTATATTCTTGTACATAGAGGGCAGTATTATAGTAGTTATATTCTTGTACATGGGGGGCAGTATTATAGTAGTTACATTCTTGTACATAGGGGGCAGTATTATAGTAGTTATATTCTTGTACATAGGGGGCAGTATTATAGTAGTTATATTCTTGTACATAGGGGGCAGTATTATAGTAGTTATATTCTTGTACATAGGGGGCAGTATTATAGTAGTTATATTCTTGTACATAGGGGGCAGTATTATAGTAGTTATATTCTTGTACATAGGGAGCAGTATTATAGTAGTTATATTCTTGTACATAGGGGCAGTATTATAGTAGTTATATTCTTGTACATAGGGTGCAGTATTACAGTAGTTATATTCTTGTACACAGGGGGCAGTATTATAGTAGTTATATTCTTGTACATAGGAGGCAGTATTATAGTAGTTATATTCTTGTAGATAGGAGGCAGTATTATAGTAGTTATATTCTTGTACATAGGGAGCAGTATTATAGTAGTTATATTCTTGTAGATAGGAGGCAGTATTATAGTAGTTATATTCTTGTACATA
Source organism: Eleutherodactylus coqui (assembly GCF_035609145.1). Lineage (NCBI taxonomy): Eukaryota > Metazoa > Chordata > Amphibia > Anura > Eleutherodactylidae > Eleutherodactylus > Eleutherodactylus coqui. The sequence continues at coordinate 27,752,338 of NC_089839.1, forward strand.
GGAGGCAGTATTATAGTAGTTATATTCTTGTACATAGGGGGCAGTATTATAGTAGTTATATTCTTGTACATAGGAGCAGTATTATAGTAGTTATATTCTTGTACATAGGAGCAGTATTATAGTAGTTATATTCTTGTACATAGGGGGCAGTATTATAGTAGTTATATTCTTGTACATAGGAGCAGTATTATAGTAGTTATATTCTTGTACATAGGAGCAGTATTATAGTAGTTGTATTCTTGTACATAGGGGGCAGTATTATAGTAGTTATATTCTTGTACATAGGGGGCAATAAAGGAATGTCTGCACCCTGGCATCGTTAGCTGCTATAGGGATTTCTTTATCTTACCTGAGGGTTGGGGTGAAGAATCGACCTCCATGTGAGAAGAAAACCTTTCACTTTGGGCGCCTAGAACCCCTACTGGCAGCGACTGGTCCCCAGGAGCCAAGTCTCCTTCCAACTCCTCATTGATGGGGAAAGTAATATCTGTGACTGGCTCTTCCTTAATCTTCACTGGCTTTGCGTCTTCAGATACCCGCTCAGGATGAACAATCTTTTCATACTCCTCAGACAGCTGCTTACTGACCTGTAAAAAGACAGAAGCTTAATCTGCGGTGTCAATCACTGCAGAGCTGCGCTCCTCAATCCCTGACTCTAGTATTACAGTTCATCAGATAATCTCCAAAGTAATCACTGTAGAACAAGATAGAGACAGTGAATGGAGACCGTTACACCCACATCTGCATTTGCATCATATTAATACATCACTCACGTAAAGGGGTTCTCTTCGCACGTGAGAAGTGATGATTGATCGCTGGGGTTTGACCCCCTGGGATCAGGAGAACAGCGTAACCAGAGGTCATCTAGTGAAGGAAGCAGCAGCTCCATGGATTGGTGGTCTTGCATGCAGACCGCTGCTCCAATCACCCGGTGGGCTCAGGGAACACCTGAGGGCTCTAGTGCTCAGACCCCCAACAGTCAATCTTATCACAATCCTGTGAAAATATGCTAAATGGTTACCGGCCCCACTGCTTATGTGCAGTTTGCATTTTAATTGTTAGTTTTTTTTCTTCCATTTTCACGCTAATTGGTAGTTTAGTAAAGGTGCTTTTCCAAATGAGCTCCACAGGAAAAGATCCGATTGTGATTTTGACGGAACTCGCACATGAAGAAAAAAAAACTAAATTTTTTTTTTAATGGGTTAATACAGGCGAGCAATTTTTTTGAGATTAAATGTCCTATTTTTAGTCAATTCTTGCTTAAGAATTATCCAATATTTCCAATGGGAGTCAGAAGAAAAAAAAAAAAAATCACATTGCATTCCCCTATAAATGCGAGTTTCAGGATTTTTAGGTGCCATGCACACGGCCGTTACAGCTGCACCCAAGGATCCTCGGCTCAATTTGGATTGGACAGAACACCTTGTTTTTTGCGTAGCGAGCCATCGTTTTTATTGGTAGTTTACATCATTAATCATGCAGCAGAAATGACGGAAGGATTACAAAACCAAAATCATGTATATTTTCTTCTACGTTTTCCCCTTTTTGCACCCCCCCCCCCCCTTTATTTTTTTGGAATCGCTGCACTCAAAGTCCCATAACTTTTTTAAATTTTTCCATTGAGCAGCGCTCTGTGAGGGCTTGTTTTCTGAGTGACGAGCTGTATATATATTTTTAATCACTTTGGGGGGGTACATATGTCGCTTTTTGTCACCTTTAGGCTGGGGTCACACCAGACGGAAATCTCGCGGAATGACCACACGGAAATACCGCAAGATTCCCACAGGAGAAATACAGCTTCAAAACCCGCAGCCCTTCATCGCGGATTTTGCAGCAGCTTCGCCGCTTGCATTCCGCTGCAGCCATCTCTCCCCCGTGAAAATAGGGAAAGAATGGACAAGCTGCGTCTTTGAATTCCGCACGGCATGTCGATTGCAGCGCGGCGTGGCAGCAACGGATCCTCCGCAGTGTGTGAATGAGATTTTTGCAAATCTCGTCCACTTTGCTGGTTAATCCCTGGGATAAAAAGCCATGGGCGGAATTTCCTTGCAGAAAGTCTGCACGGCATGTCCGCGCCAATTATGCACATTGTGAACCCAGCCGTATTGCTTTTTTTGAAAGGTGAAATGAATAAAAACAGCATTTTGGCTTTTACAAAAAAAAACAAAAAAAAAACCTAAAAACCATTGCCGTGCAGGATAGAAAGTGTGTTCAGTTCATTCTACATATCATTACAAGTGTTGATATTTAAAAAAATAAATAAATTTTAAAAAGTTTAAGATTTAAAAAAAAACACTCAAGAGGGGAATGCATGAAAAAAATGTTTTTTGGGTTTACTTTTTCTTACCATTTTTAATATTTTTTTCTTTTGTCCCTGTAGGGGACTTGAACCTACGTTCCTATGATCGCACTGATAATACACTACATTACTTTTGTACTGCAATGCATTATCACTAATCCTAGTAATCACAGGCCATAGCAAACCCAGATGCCATGGCAACCCAACAGCCCTCCTTCTGTGATTGTGACAAGTAAGGAGTTAAGCACAGGAGGCCGGCTGTCAGTCACAGCTGATTCCCCGAGGATGGTAAAGGCTACCATTCCCAGGGCATAAATGTACGTTTATTGGCAGGAGCTGCTTCCCCATTGAGGGCTTATATATATGCCTTAAGGCGGGAAGGGGTTAAAAAAAAACTTTTGACATGTAAGAGCAACAAAGTTTTGATCAGTGGGGAGGTCTGGATGCAAAGTGCACCCCACTTTAAAAAAAGACAGACAAACTGGAGCAAGTTCAGAGAAGAATTACCAGGATGGTGAGCGGTCTGCAGATCATGTCCTATGAGGAACGGTTAACCCCCTAGTGACGGAGCTTTTTTGCTTTTTTCCATTTTTGTTTTTTCCTACTCCCTTTTAAAAAAATCGTAGCTCCTTTATTTATCCATCGGCGTCGCTGTGTGAGGGCTTGTTGTTTTTTGTGGGATGAGTTGTATTTTTCAATGGCACTATTTATTGTACCATATAATTTACTGAAAAACCTTTAAAAAATTCTTAGCGGAGAGAAATGGAAAAAAAAAATGACATTCCACCATCTTTCGGTGCGTCCTGTTTCTACGGCGCACAAACTGCAACAAAAAAAAACTAATATTTTTATTCTATGGGTCGGTACGATTACTACGATACCAAACTAATATAGTATTGTTTTTGCTGTTCTTGAAAAAAATTAAATATCTTTAAAAAAAATACAATTATTTTCTGCGGTCATTTTGTGCGCGATAACTTTTTTATTTTTCCGTCGACGTAGTTGAGCAAGGGCTCATTTTTTGCGGGATGTCCTGTAGTTTCCGATAGTATCAATTTGAAATACATACGACTTTTTGATCGCTTTTTATTGCATTTTTTCTGGAAGACAGGGTAACTAAAAAAGTGTATTTCTGGCATTCTTTTTTTTTTTTTTCAGATGACGTTCACCGTGCAAAAAAAATAATGCACTACTTTGATAGATCGGACTTTTACGGACGCGGCGATACAAAATACTTATTTTTATTTTATGATTTAGATTTTTTAGTAATTGATATGATTTTTTTTTTTTTTACAATTTAAAAAACTTTATTGATCTTTTTTCTTACTTTACTTTGAAGTCCCCCCTGGGGGACTTTAACATGCGATGCTTTGATCGCTCCTGCAGTATGACGTAATGCTATAGCATTACATCATACTGCTTTTTTACAGGCAGTCTTTCAAGCCACCCTGTGTGGATGGCTTGATAGGCAGTCTGCTAAGGCAGCCCTGGGGTCATTCATGGGGCCCTGGCTGCCATGACACCTGCACGGCTTCCCCGATCTCACCACGAGGGGGGGGGGGGGCGGCGTGCGGGACCCCCAAACAGCGTTCAGGGGATTTAAATGCCGCTGTCGGAATTGACAGCGGCATTTAAAGGGTTAATAGCCGCAAACGGCCGAGCGCGTAATAAACAGCTGACACCCGCGCTGTATGGAGGGAGATAGTGGCGCTACCTCCCTCCATACACGTCCTGCAACAGCAGGACATAGTTTTACGATAGCGCCGTCACTAAGGGGTTAAAGGATCCGGGAATGTTTAGCTTGCAGAAGAGAAGGCTGAGAGGAGACTTAATAGCGGTATACAAATATCTGAAGGGCTGTCACAGTGCAGAGGGATCAGCCCTATTCTCATTTGTACAAGGAAAGACTAGAAGCAGTGGGATGAAACTGAAAGGGAGGAAACACAGATCAGATATTAGACAGTGAGGGGGATTAATGAGTGGAACAGGTTGCCACGGGAGGTGGTGAGTTCTTCAATAGAAGTGTTCAAACAAAGGCTGGACAGACATCTGTCTGGGATGATTTAGTGAATCCTGTGTTGAGCAGGGGGTTGGACCCGATGACCCTGGAGGTCCCTTCCAACTCTATCATTCAATGATTCTATGAAAGGGCAAACACGCCCACCCAAGCGCCGTAACACTTTAGCGTTCCTTGTTGGTTCTTCTCAGCAGCCGAAGGCAAATGCATAGACTTCTGTGAGTCAGGAATGTTATTGGCTAGGTTAGAAAATTACATCTTGTCGTCTGAAACAAGATCGATCGCACCGATGATTGATTGGCCGCACTTGGCCAGTCGTAAAAGGGTTAATCAGGTTTAGAAAAACATGGCTGCTCTATTCAAAAAAACAGCACCACATCTGTCCACAGGTTATGCCTAGTATTCCAGCTTTGTCAAATTCAATACAAAAAAAAAGTGGAACTGCAATACCAGATAAAACCCAAAGACAGATGCGGCGCTGTTTCGGGAAGGAAGTAGTCATGTCTTTCTAATCCTGAGCAGCCCCTTTAATAGTATGGCTGGCTTTAGTGCCTCCTAATAGCAGGCTTTACAGACAGTCCTCGGGTACTTTGCAAGTCCTTAAGGCTGACTGCTCAGGGGACCCCCGATCCCTGATCGTACAACTTGATTGAAAGGGGCGGTGATCATGCTGCAGTCTCACTGCTGGGACCAGAGTGTCTTCCCTCAAGGAGTGAAGCCATTCACACATGACCGTTGTCGATTTTGCTGTAGACTTTCACTGCAAATTTCACTCATTACAATGAATGAAATCCGCTGTGAAATCCACCAATGTCTGCAATAGGGGGACGGGCAGCTTCGTAAAGCCGCCGCCTGCACGGGCCTGGGGACGGGCAGCTTCGTAAAGCCGCCGCCTGCACGCGCCTGGGGACGGGCAGTTTCGTAAATTCTCCATCCTGCTCACCTGCAGCATGTACGTGTGATAATCCTTTATCCGATGCTGCCAGAACCTCTGAAGAGACAGGACACTGCCGATGCCCATCTCGTAGAAAGCTTGCTCCATGACGTCTGAGAAGGGCGTCTGACCCAGCCTGGCCTCCCGATCCACATTGCACCGCAGCATCTTGGTGAATTTCGTGCAGTACTCGTGGGCAACATCCGTCAGGGTCTCCAAGACACTTTCGTTGGCAGAATCGAATCCGGCATGGGCGAGGATGGTGGCCACAGACTGGTGCATGAGCTGGCGGCAGGAGTGGTAGCTGAGCTCTATCACCGGCTCTCCTTTCCCTCTGGCATCAAGAATAAAGAGAGTTCATTATAAGGAAGAGAAAGACAATAAATGAATCCAGTCTGTATAATCAGCCCGCCGCCAGGGCAGAACATATATCTGGTGCTCCAGGGCTTCATGTTCAAGATCTCTGCTTGCAATCAGAGAAGGGGATTTAAAAACGTGACAAAAACATGACCCTAACCTTTTACTTCTGACGGGTTAGGATATCCAGTCTAGGCAATGCTCTGTGAGCTAAACGGTAGAAAGTCTCTACCGATACACTGTAACAAACCACCAGACAGGAGAGAAATGAGTGCTGACGATGTCAATTGCTTCGCTCACGGAGGGTTGTCTACATTGGAAACAACCGTCAGCTGTGAGAAGTATTAGGCCCCTACAGGAGCTCTGTCGGGATGTAAGCAAGAAGGTTCCCATTTACTGACAGCAAGCAGAGATCTTGAAAAGTGTTGCTTAACCCCTTCCCGCCGCAGCCCTTTTTGTTGTTTTTTGTTTTTTCTCCATTTTCATTTTTCCTCCTACGTTTCAAAAATTGGCAGCTTTATTACCACTTAATGTACTATTCACTGTATTGGACAACTTGGAAAATTTCCAAGTGTCACGAGAGGGAAAAAAATACACAATTGCACCATTTTTGTCAGGTTTTGTTTTTACGGCATTCAAGATGCCATAAAAATGACATCTTATCCTTATTCTGCGGTCGGTACGGTTACTGCAATACCAAGGTTTGCAGAAATACTTCAAAAAAATATATAAAAATACCATTAAAAAGTACTTTTTTTGCCCTATTTTGGCCGCCATCATTTCCTTACATTTTCCCCCGATGCAGCTGCGCCAGTTCTGCGAGGTGATCTGTAGTTTCTCGATACCATTTTGGGCTGCGTACAACTTTATACCTTTATATGCCATGTTTTCTTGGACACGGACTCACCAACGTGGTGGATTAATAATGTGATGTTTTAATAAATTGGACTGGCATTACCATTTTTTTGATGCGACAAATAGAAAAAGGATTTTTTTACATTTTTTACAATAATGAAAAATCTTTTATTTTACTTATTTTTACCATTTATTATTTTTTTAGGCCCATTAGAGATTGAGCTTGCCTTTATTTAATGTCAAAGGGTAGCTTCACACGAGTGTGTTTTTGTGCATACATAGGTTTGTACATAGGTGCGCACCCATGTACATGCAAAAACGCGTGAATGCAGGTCCGTGCATTGCCTTCAATGGAGCCGCGGTTGCTGCCGGCACCCCATAATTGTTTTTCAGGCAAGGGCTTTAAATTTAAGCCCTTTCCTGAAAAACAACAATTTTAAGGGGGGGGGGGAAACACAACTTATTTTTTTTTAATTCATGAATCGGTGAGTGCTGCCTCTCATTGGCTGAGCGCAGAGACCAATCAGAGGCAGCTCTCAGCTGTCATTCAATAGCTGAGAGCTGTCTCTGATTGGTGACAGTGCTTAGCGAATCAGAAGCAGCCCATTCAGTAGGTGGGGATTTTAAATCCCCGCTTGCTGAATACTCCTTAGAGCAGTGCAGGAGAAGAGCCAGCTGGATGCGGCTGAGCCCCGGCAGCTGAAGAAAGGAGAGTATAGATTTCACCATTTTTTCTTGTTTTTCAGGGAAGGGCTTATATTTAAAGCCCTTCCCTGAAAAACAATTACTGGGTGCCGGCAGCTTAATCCGCTACCACAGCTGTCATCTGTGACAGCTGTGGTAGGGAATTCTTTATTCCCAGCAGGGATGAAGAATTCCTTTGCTGCATCAGTCACAGATGTGGCAGGTGCAGTAGGGAATTCTTTCTCCACACAGGAATGAAGGAAACATCTGCAGCATGCGGCAGATGTGTTCCTTATCCCCACGGGGGACACAGCAGCGGCGGACAGGTAAGTCCCCCCCCCCCCCCCCCTCCACTAAAATTCTTGTTTTTCAGGGAAGGGCTCATATTTAAAGCTCCTACCCGAAAAACAATTACAGGATGCCGGAAGACCATTGTCTTCAATGGAGCCGCCAGCAGCGGCCGTGACTCCATTGAAGACAATGCGTGCATTCCCTATGGTGCAGGCTTGTCCTATCTTTACAGGCACGTACCTGTACAGCACGGACATGTGAACACACCATAAGGAATGCTTTGCTTGTAATAGACGCGTGTTTTTGTGTGCACGTATGCACGCACAAAAACACGCTCGTCTGAAGCCACCCTTACATAGTATACTGCAATACTATCATATTTCATTATACTATAGTTTGACAGTCAAATTCTATTAAGACGTGGCTGTGAGGAGTCTTAATAGACAAACAATCGTGGCATATCTAGGGCTTTCAGAAAGCCCTTGGGCTGCCATGTCACCTTAGCGGCAACCGGTAACCTCATCACAGGGGGGGCTGTTTGGGACATTTCAATCCCAATTAGGACATTTAAATGATGCTGTCATAATCTATAGCAGCATTTAAATGGTTGACAGCTGTGATTGGAGTTCCCTCTGCTGCTCCATAAAACGACCCCCGACGTGCGCTGTACCTATATGGTGCACATCAGGAAGGGGTTAACGGAACCATCGCCATACCGGTAGAAGTCGCTCTCTGGATCACTGTGCCGCAGCTGGAACGGTAGTCGGGGCATCTTGCAATCCTGCGGCAACAAGTCATCTGGGAGGGCCGGGGAAGGTGGCCGCTGGGGGAGGGGCTCACTTTCCTCCACCTTGATCCCTTCCACCGGTTGCTGACTGGGATTCTGAGTCTGAGCGGCCGCAATGAGACTGCGCAGCTTCCGGTTATGCTGGATCAGCTGGATGGTATGGATGGTGAGGCTGCAGGGCTCCGAGGGGATGTCCAAAATGGTGGTTGCCCGGGGCTTGATGGCAGAGGGCTGGTGCAGTGGAGGTTCCTGCATCTCCACGGTGCGAAACTCCCTCTGCAGGAGATCAAAGGAGTTGCGGCTTGCCTGCCCCGCGGGCACCGGGATCTCACCCCAATATCGCATCATTTCTAGAAGAGGTCTGGCGTACGTTCGGAAATCAGATATTATGTCCACAAATGGCGCAAACCGTCAGCGAGACTGCAGGGATCCATGACCGGATGATCGACCGCTGAGAGCGGCTTCAGTCTACGAGACAAAAGTGTAAGAACACGTCATAACGTACGAAGGAACCCCCGAGTGCACATTGTACCAAACCCGCATTCATGGCCTTCCGTCGGGGGGACAAATCGCCATCATCAGGGGAATATATCTAACAGGGCGCTACGTGATACTCGCTGGGCATCGGAACGGTCACGTCCGTGATGGTACCACTCAGTGTGCGCTTGTGTCTCTCCACGCCTGGGCTACAAAGTAACGGTAAAACATTGGAAAGCCTCCTGGGGCTGTACAACGGGTCGTCCAGGGATACACCGGGGTCGGAGTGGAAGCACTGCTCCGACCCTGCACCGAGCGGGGGGCCGGACCAGATGACCCTGCACCGAGCGGGGGGCCGGACCAGATGACCCTGCACCGAGCGGGGGGCCGGACCAGATGACCCTGCACCGAGCGGGGGGCCGGACCAGATGACCCTGCACCGAGCGGGGGGCCGGACCAGATGACCCTGCACCGAGCGGGGGGCCGGACCAGACGACCCTGCACCGAGCGGGGGGGCCGGACCAGACGACCCTGCACCGAGCGGGGGGGCCGGACCAGACGACCCTGCACCGAGCGGGGGGGCCGGACCAGACGACCCTGCACCGAGCGGGGGGGCCGGACCAGACGACCCTGCACCGAGCGGGGGGCCGGACCAGACGACCCTGCACCGAGCGGGGGGGCCGGACCAGACGACCCTGCACCGAGCGGGGGGGCCGGACCAGACGACCCTGCACCGAGCGGGGGGGCCGGACCAGACGACCCTGCACCGAGCGGGGGGGCCGGACCAGACGACCCTGCACCGAGCGGGGGGTCGGACCAGACGACCCTGCACCGAGCGGGGGGGCCGGACCAGACGACCCTGCATCGAGCGGGGGGGCCGGACCAGACGACCCTGCACCGAGCGGGGGGGCCGGACCAGACGACCCTGCACCGAGCGGGGGGGCCGGACCAGACGACCCTGCACCGAGCGAGGGGGCCGGACCAGACGACCCTGCACCGAGCGGGGGGGCCGGACCAGACGACCCTGCACCGAGCGGGGGGGCCGGACCAGACGACCCTGCACCGAGCGGGGGGGCCGGACCAGACGACCCTGCACCGAGCGGGGGGGCCGGACCAGACGACCCTGCACCGAGCGGGGGGGCCGGACCAGACGACCCTGCACCGAGCGGGGGGGCCGGACCAGACGACCCTGCACCGAGCGGGGGGGCCGGACCAGACGACCCTGCACCGAGCGGGGGGGCCGGACCAGACGACCCTGCACCGAGCGGGGGGGCCGGACCAGACGACCCTGCACCGAGCGGGGGGGGCCGGACCAGACGACCCTGCACCGAGCGGGGGGGGCCGGACCAGACGACCCTGCACCGAGCGGGGGGGGCCGGACCAGACGACCCTGCACTGAGCGGGGGGGGCCGGACCAGACGACCCTGCACTGAGCGGGGGGGGCCGGACCAGACGACCCTGCACTGAGCGGGGGGGGCCGGACCAGACGACCCTGCACTGAGCGGGGGGGTCGGACCAGACGACCCTGCACTGAGCGGGGGGGGGGCCGGACCAGACGACCCTGCACTGAGCGGGGGGGGGGGGCCGGACCAGACGACCCTGCACTGAGCGGGGGGGGGGCCGGACCAGATGACCCTGGAGGTCCCTACCGTTCTATGACCCTGTGTAGCGGCTGGCGCAGCTCTCAATTAAATAAATGAGACCCCAGCCTACAATTACAAGTGCCGGCCACTACACAGGGGGTGGAGCAGTGTTTCTGTTCCAACCTCTGTGCATCAGCAGGCATTTCCTGGATAACCCCTTTAAGGGAATATTCACACAAACGATTTTCACGCGCGAGTTTTGTCCAACATGGAGAGAACCTGCGCAGAAGAGCCCGGTCCTGTTAATGGGTTAATTCATACAGAAACGATTTTTCACCATTAGTGCGAGTTTAAAAAAAAAAAAAAATTAATCGCCAAACGTCCTGCTTTTATGCAATTTTTTTATTTATTTTTTTTTTTAAACAAGAATCGGCCATTATTTAAGGCCTCCCGTCCACGGGCCGCGCGGATATCCGCAAAAGACCTGCGAGTCCGTGCAGAAACGAATGTTTAAGTAACTGCTGGCGATTACACGGATGCGCTGCGGATCGTCCGCACTGAAAACAATAAATAGATGACAAGCCTGAAGTGCCGGCCCCCCCGCCCCTCCCTGTTTGGTCTCCAAGCAACCAGAGAGGCGTCCGCCTACAAATCTGCAACGCATCCGCTATTGAATGGCGGATCGCTCACTTCCGTAGAGATCAATAAAACCCATCCGTGCGGAATCTGCGGTGAAACGGAGCGCGCCATTTATTCTCCACGCAAAAAAAAGACGCGAGACATATCTGCACGTGCGCGGAGGTGCGGACGCTCCATGCCTTCCTATTGGGCGGCTTGAACTGCGGATCTTACAATCGCTTGTTCTGCAAAATTACCCTGTTTCCCTGAAAATAAGACCTAGCATGATTTTCCTGAATTTTTGAGGATGCAAAATGATTTTTCAGGCTTTTTGAGGATGCTTGAAATATAAGCCCTACTCCAAAATTAAGCCCTGCTAACAGTTAATTAAAAAAGTCAATTTAAATAGTGCCCAGGCAGCTATACATGTAAAAAAGTTAAACCTTTTTGAACAAAAAATCAATATAAGACATTGTCTTATTTTCGGGAAAACACGGTAGGTTTTTTTTTTTTTAAAGCACATTAAAAAACGGATGTAAAACAGACCAAAACGGTCCGTTTTTCCATTGATGAAAATGGCATGTGTGAACACAGCCGTACGGGATTGTGAGACCCGTAGCTTTTGCGCGCCCCTCTGTTTGGTAACGGGTAATTTTAGCGAGTGTAAAACTGACCTTTTTACGCGCGATTTCAATGCCTTCGCCATGTACGATTTATATGCGCATTTTTTGCACTTCCTGCTTCTGTGGTTGTCATAGTAACTAAACACATTAATAACAGAGCCCGCTCGCAACGCACGCCACTGCGATCCGTTTTAACGCTCCCATAGATTACAGAGGGCGATTCCTGGAGCACAACCCCACAAGCACAGGGCCGGCGGCAATTTTTCGGACCGGCGGTCCGTCCATCTTAGATCCGGACAGAACTTGCGTATGAAAAGTCGCCCGCGTGAATTCCGCCTGGAGGCGCCTGAGGGGCGTATTTTTACAGTGTTACGCGAAATATGCTGCGAATAGAGCCCACTGATTTCAATAGGTTCGTTGGCGGCAGCATATATTGAGCGGGCATTTTATTTGCGCAAAAAAAAAATACGCAGCGTGCTCTGTTGTCACGCACGGAAATATCCCACATTGAACTATTTACACTTAATGGCCCTTTACCATCAACGCGAGCGTGTCTGTCCGTGCGCAAATGCAGTAAACAAGAACACGCAAAACCGCAACGCCCAATACGCAAATACGCATCGCAGTCGCACACGTAAATGCATTGACGTCGGTGTGACGCCGGCCGAAGCCTGGGTTTACATAGTAGGATATCGATCGGTAAAAAATGTCCGTTTTCAGCCGCGTGCGACACGTTTTTGAGATAAATCACGCCGTTTACATCAGTTCTGCGGACAGGAATGGCGCTATTTCTCTCCGATTTCCGGACTGCTATTGCGCTTCAAAAATCGGACGTGAAAACCGCGTGTGCACACGGATACTAAGGGGGGTCCGGGTTTATGAAACACAATGGCCTATATATGAGGATCGCCCAGCAATGTCTGATTACTGGGGGTCCAACCTGAGACCCCCAACCATCAGCACTGCAGCCTCTTCACTGTTTACAACCTGTTCACACCGGCCTCTTCCCGATCACTCCTATAAGTCACCTGCTGCTCCCACCGCGTCCCAGAAGGTAGTCACCAGCACCGCGCTCTAGAATGGAGCTGCTCCCGGTAGGTATGACGTCACCGGAAAAGGAGGAGCCTCCCAGAATTACAGAAGGCATATTTAGGATTTCAGCCGCAGTTCAGCAGCGCTGCTGATTAGAGCCACCTAATTGGCTCTTCGGCGCCACGTGACTAAAGTCTCAATAGGATAAAGGACCTTTGGTGACGTCACGAGCATGTGATCAGTGACGTATGTGTGTCTCCCCCTTCCCAAGCTGCACAGGTGAGTTGCTGCACACACATGTTGGCTCTGGCTGAGAGAGAGGGGGCAGCACTGAGGCTGTTGTCTGCGGGGTTCTCAGTGGGAGGAGAGCAATAAGCCGCCCCCCAGTGAGTGCAGACTCACATTTGTAAGACCGTCTTCCATGAAGTGCGTAGAATTAGTGATGGCGGCGTACAGCACTGCTGTCTTCTGTCTCCGTTCTGCGTACGTAATTTGTGCGTCCCAGCCTGACTGCGGCCCTCCCAACCCGCACGCCGAGGGCTCGCTCACACGCTGTGTATTTAGTCCAAAAAAAAAACCTTTTTGTTGCTTATTTTGGCCCAATCGTGTTTATTTTTTAAATTTTTTTTTTACACGCGTAAAAAAGAAAATTGCAAAATAGCGCAATTTTTCTTACGTAAATAGGCATGTTTCATCTGCATTCACAAGCGACTTCTACGAGGACACGCCACGCTTTTTTTTCCCATCTGATCAAGATACTTGTGAAAAATGTGCCCGCGAATGAACCTGCGTTTCCTGAATATTACGCGCGTGTGAATGAGCCTTAGACCGTGTGATGCTTGGAGTTCGGGTCAGAAGAGCCGCCGCCGGGACATGCAGACGAATTCCATCTGGTAAACGGAGGCAGAATCCAGCAGCGTGGTTAACCCCTCGGGGTCACTTTACGCAGGACAGTCATCAGCCGAAAAATCACTCAAACAGCCTTTTTTTTTCTTCTAGAATTATTATGCGTAAACCCGGGACCGTAAATGGCGCTGAGTGAGAAATCGCTCCTTGATCGCTTCATCTCAGCTCACTGAAAACGAAGCCATCAGGGAGCGCGTTCTCTCTGTGTAAACAGGCAGTCGCTCATCTTCCAATGACTGCCTGTTCACGGTGAACGGTCGGCCGCAAGAGACCTCCGTCGCACTTCGCCCACATTCACTAGACGACTATCGCTCCTGTGTGAAAGCGCTGGACTGAGAAGTCATTGGGGCGACTTCTGGCCACTTATGTGACTAGAGCCGCCCGTTGCTATGGAGATGCCCTATATACCAGCTTACTGACCATAATATAATATACTAGTTAATATTCCAAGTCACTGGTCAGACCACACATGGAATATTGTGGACAGTTTTGGGCATCAGTACTCAGGAAGGACATATGAGATCTTGAGTGGGTATAAAGGGGGCAACTAAAATAATAAATGGAATGGGCGGACTACAATACCCAGAGAGGGGATCAAAACTGGGGTTATTTAGTTTAGAAAAAAGACGGTTGAGGGGTGACCTAATAACAATGTATAGATATATCAGGGGGCAATACAGAGATCTCTCCCATCATCTATTATACTCAGGACTGTAACAAGGGGGTGCTCTAATAACTATGTATAAATATATAAGGGGGCAATACAGAGATCTCTCCCCTTATGTATTATACTCAGGACTGTAACATGGGGGTGCTTTAATAACTATGTATAAATATATAAGGGGGCAATACAGAGATCTCTCCCATCATCTATTATACCCAGGACTGTAACAAGGGGGCGCTCTAATAACTATGTATAAATATATCAGGGGACAATACAGAGATCTCTCCCATCATCTATTATACTCAGGACTGTTACAAGGGGGCGCTCTAATAACTATGTATAGATATATCAGGGGGCAATACAGAGATCTCTCCCATCATCTATTATACTCAGGACTGTTACAAGGGGGCGCTCTAATAACTATGTATAGATATATCAGGGGACAATACAGAGATCTCTCCCATCATCTATTATACTCAGGACTGTAACAAGGGGGCGCTCCAATAACTATGTATAAATATATCAGGGACAATACAGAGATCTCTCCCATCATCTATTATACTCAGGACTGTAACAAGGGGGTGCTCTAATAACTATATATAAATATATCAGGGACAATACAGAGATCGCTCCCACCATCTATTATACTCAGGACTGTAACAAGGGGGTGCTCTAATAACTATGTATAAATATATCAGGGACAATACAGAGATCTCTCCCATCATCTATTATACTCAGGACTGTAACAAGGGGGTGCTCTAATAACTATGTATAGATATATCAGGGGACAATACAGAGATCTCTCCCATCATCTATTATACTCAGGACTGTAACAAGGGGGCGCTCTAATAACTATGTATAAATATATCAGGGGACAATACAGAGATCTCTCCCATCATCTATTATACCCAGGACTGTAACAAGGGGGCGCTCTAATAACTATGTATAAATATATCAGGGACAATACAGAGATCTCTCCCATCATCTATTATACTCAGGACTGTAACAAGGGGGTGCTCTAATAACTATGTATAAATATATCAGGGACAATACAGAGATCTCTCCCATCATCTATTATATTCAGGACTGTAACAAGGGGGTGCTCTAATAACTATGTATAAATATATCGGGACAATACAGAGATCTCTCCCATCATCTATTAGACTCAGGACTGTAACAAGGGGGTGCTCTAATAACTATGTATAAATATATAAGGGGGCAATACAGAGATCTCTCCCATCATCTATTATACTCAGGACTGTAACAAGGGGGTGCTCTAATAACTATGTATAAATATATAAGGGGGCAATACAGAGATCTCTCCCATCATCTATTATACTCAGGACTGTAACAAGGGGGTGCTCTAATAACTATGTATAAATATATAAGGGGGCAATACAGAGATCTCTCCCATCATCTATTATACTCAGGACTGTAACAAGGGGGTGCTCTAATAACTATGTATAGATATATCAGGGGACAATACAGAGATCTCTCCCATCATCTATTATACTCAGGACTGTAACAAGGGGGTGCTCTAATAACTATGTATAAATATATAAGGGGGCAATACAGAGATCTCTCCCATCATCTATTATACTCAGGACTGTAACAAGGGGGTGCTCTAATAACTATGTATAAATATATAAGGGGGCAATACAGAGATCTCTCCCATCATCTATTATACCCAGGACTGTAACAAGAGGGCGCTCTAATAACTATGTATAAATATATAAGGGGGCAATACAGAGATCGCTCCCATCATCTATTATACTCAGGACTGTAACAAGGGGGTGCTCTAATAACTATGTATAAATATATAAGGGGGCAATACAGAGATCTCTCCCATTATGTATTATACCCAGGACTGTAACAAGGAGAAGCTCTAATAACTATGTATAAATATATCAGGAGGCAATACAGAGATCTCTTCCATCATCTATTATACCCAGGACTGTAACAAGGGGGCACTCTAATAACTATTTATAAATATATCAGGACGCAATACAGAGATCTCTTCCATCATCTATTGTACCCAGGACTGTAAAAAGGGCGTGCTTTCTATAGCTAGAGGAAAGAAAGTTTCTACAGCAACATAGAAGGGGGTTCTTTATTGTACGAGCAGTGAGACTGTGGAACTCTGTGCCTGAGGACGTGGTGATGGCAAATTCGATAAAGAGTATAAGAGGGGCCTGGATGCCTTTCTTGATCATTACAATATTACATGTTCACTGATGACTTCAGAAGAGTCAGTTATTCGGGGATTATTCAAATTGCCTGATTGGAGTTGGGAAGGAATTAGCTTCTACCTCATCGTTTTGCTTTTTTTGTTTGCCTTCCTCTGGATCAACACTGGAGGTAAGTAGGTTAATTTGATGGACAGTTTTCATTTTGCAGCCTTAAATACTATGTTACCCCCTATTATCCTGTTATATAGTAAGTACAGGGCCACAGAGGATACACTGCAGGGCACCACATACAGCAGCCAGTTCTCAGCTTCCAGGACACTATAACTCTCCCCTTACCCTAAAGTAATGCCCTGATCCTCCAAGACATCAGCAGGAGCCACAGTTTCCAATACCGATCTGTTCTGCAGGACTTTCCACTATGTGCCATTTATTACCACCTTACATCAGTCCCTATCAGAAGACGGCACTGTGGTAGTTCCTGCTCTTAAGTATTCATTTACGCGCACTGAGGTTTTATCAAGCTCACCTGCTCAGGACAACTCTGGGATGTATCCCCTAGTAGTGAGACCCTTCATAGAAGATGTTCTTGCCTCCCTCAGGTTCCTTAGGTACAGGACTCTCACAGATAAAGACGATGGTCCTTTCCATCAATGACCCACCAAGGATGGAGAAGGACAGAGACCACATGGCTGCCCGGATATTAGACCTCACCCTGGAGATCATCTACTGGATAACTGGGGAGGTGAGAGCTTCACATGATGTCACTCTTCTCGCTAGTAATAAACAGGGGAATGACAGGAAAGGTGAAGGATTCTTAGCCTACATGTAGTGATCAGTGTCTCACCATCCACAGGATTACACAGTTGTGAAGAAGTCGTCTGGTGAGTGTGTGACCCCCTGTGTGTCAGGAGGATGGAGCCGGACCCAGAGCCCCATCACCGAGCCTTCACCTCATTCACTGATACATGAGCAGAAGATCCTAGAACTTACCCACAGGATCACTGAGCTGCTGACGGGAGAGGTGAGCGCTGCTGGGAATGGGGGACATTATATAATACTGCCAAGGGAGGAATCTGGAGGATGACGGTATATTGTGTGTGTCAGGTTCCTATAAGGTGTCAGGATGTCACTGTCTATTTCTCCATGGAGGAGTGGGAGTATTTAGAAGGACACAAGGATCTGTACAAGGATGTCATGATGGAGGATCAGCAGCCTTTCACATCACCGGGTAGGCGGAGACTTCACTGATTGTAGTAGACAGTTTTGAGGGTCGGCTAGTCTCGCCATCATCTGATCATCAGATATATAATGTATTCAGTCTCTGGTTATTTCCTATAGATGGATCCAGTCAGAGAAATCCCCCAGAGAGATGTCCCAGTCCTCTATATTCCCAGGATTGTCCAGAGGAAGAGGAACATGTCCCACTGGATCATCAGGTAGATGAAGCTGAGATTTCTGTAAATCCTCTACAGACTGATGTAATGGAGCTTTCTGCTAATCTTCTCTGGTAGCAGTGTGGTATACTGTGTGCTTTATTTCATCTTTGTTGGCTGTGGTCGGTAGCTGCTGCAAATTGTTGATCATTTCATACAAGTTTGTGTTAAAGGGGTTCTCTGATTTTAAAAAAATTGGAAAAAAGCTTTCACTTGGACCAAAAAGGTCCAACATACTTTGAAGTTTGATTCTGTACAGTACTCCCAAGTCAGAGGGGGCGAATCTGCACCGACCTCTCTGAACCAAGATCACTCTGTTACTGAAGGAAAGGAGGTTCAATCTCCAGTGGTGCTAGAAGGCTTCTTTACTGTAAAGGCAGTGACATTACTAAATACCCTCAGAAGGTGTTAATGAGCAGAGCGTCCGCTACAAGATAGACTCCGAACATTTAATGCAGCAAAGTGATATGTAAAATACTTGGCTGAATCTCGATCTGGTTGTCACTTCAGCAGATCTTTCTTCTTTTAGGACAGATTAGTTCCAAGGTTTTGGACCTTTGCCTAGAAAGAAAATAAACTAGGGGTCTTTTTCTTTTTTTTCCCATGTCTTTCATTTGGGATTGTTACAGGAAAATTCTAGTGAAACAAGCGGAGTCGATAAACCAAAATCGGTGAACGGTAAGAGCCTTTCATAAATCTTGTTTGACAGTAGACTCTTCTGTTAATAGAATAACTGATAGGAAGTTCAAAAAAACATCTTCCTTCCGTTCATTTTTATTGCTTCTAATTCTTTTAGCGCTGTAATATCCCATCATGTTCCTTGGCGTCGGTACAATATGATATAATATAGACAAACACTAATAGAATTATAGAAAAGGTTGGAACGTAGATGCCCATTCAGAGTGAAGGTTACATGATACCATGGAGCGACATTGTCCACTTGTGGTATGTGGACTCTATGGGGTACATGTCATGTCTCTAGGGGACACTTGCACTGGCCTCATAATGCCAATTCATTGGGAAGGTAGTATAAGTCGAATCCAGATTGTAACTAACTAAACAAGAAGGGAAAAAGCTGATGAGTTGAGTGTGTTCAACATGTTTTGGGGGTCGAGCTCCTGTGTAGTTGTTAAAGGGAAATCTCAAACCCTGAAACACATTTTTTTGATGGACACCTAATAAATAAAATAAATAAATATTGTTATTTGTATAGCTCCAACTTATTCCCCAGTGCTTTCAGGTCATTTTATTTATAACCCCCCACCAAGCTGGGTACTCATTTTACCAACATCGGAAGGATGGAAGGCTGAGTCAACCTTGAGCCTGGTACCTGAAGCATCCAGGGATTAAACTCACAACCTTCAGGAACCCTGTCTCTGACTATGAGTTTGCTACCCATGCATTAACAAAAATTGCTCCAAGACATCAAAAGTTCCATATTTTTTTCCCCTCAACATTGAGTAATAGAATGGTAGAGTTGGAAGGGACCTCCAGGGTCATCGGGTCCAACCCCCTGCTCAGTGCAGGATTACTAAATCATCCCAGAAAGATATTTTTCCTGCCTTTGTTTGAAGACTTCCATTGAAGGAGAAATCCCCACCTCCCAAGGCAACCTGTTCCACTCATTGATTCCCCTCACTGTCTTATATCTAATCTGTGTCTCATCCCTTTCAGTTTCATCCCATTGCTTCTAGTCTTTCCTTGTGCAGATGAGAATAGGACTGATCCCTCCGCACAGTGACAGCTCTTTAGATATTTGTAGACCGCTATTAAGTCTCCTCTCAGCCTTCTTTTTTGTAAGCTAATCATTCCCAGATCCTTTAACCATTCCTCATAGGCCATGATTTGCAGACCACTCGCTCATCTTGGTAGCTCCAGTTTGTCTATGTCTTTTTTTAAATTGGGCTGCCCACAACTGGACACAGTATTCCAGATGAGGTCTAACTAAGGAAGAGTAGAGGGGGATAATGACCTCACGTGACCTAAACTCTATGCTTCTCTAATACATCCCAGAATTGTGTTTGACGTTTTTGCTGCTGCATCACATTGTTGACTCATGTTCAGTCTGTGATATATTAGCATACCCAACTCTTTCGCATATGCTGCTGCTTAGCCCAATTCCTCCTATTCTGTATGTGCTTTTTTTCATTTCTCTTGCCCAGATATAGGCCTTTGCATTTCTCCTTGTTAAATACCATTCTGTTAGTCGCCGCCTACCCTTCAAGCTTTTCTAGATGTTTTTGAATCTGCTCTCTCTCACGGGGTTTCGAACGATAATCATCCTGTGTAAAAGCAAGCAGAAACTGAATGACTGGACGAGAACCGTCCAGTTGTTCAGTTTAAACGTGCTTAAAAACTGAACAATACATCATTCAGTGTAAACAGCAGCTGTTCAGAACTCTTCTCCAGCCACCCCGCCTCCCTGCTGGCCGCGCTGTGAGTGATCCAGCGATACCCGCTCCTGTGTAACAGCACAGGAGCGAGTATACTCGGGGACGAGTGTTGAGCATCGTTTGCCCGACACTTGTCCCGTGTAAATGGGCCTTAAGTGTTCCCTCATCATCTCTCTGTTTATAGATGGCCTGCATTCTTTTCTTTCCCCAGTAGCACAGGGAAGATCAGTTGATGTTATATCCACTTTCTGAGAGAAAACACATACAAAATAGGAATTTAAAAGTTCGGCCTTCTCAACATTATTTTTAACAAATTCACCATTTTCATCCTGTAAACATCCTATATCATCTTTGACTTTTCTTTTGACACGTCCGTGTATATTCTGTGACCTCTGCAGACAAAAAAACTCACAAACATTATGAAGTTTTTTCTTTTTTTTTTTTTTTTGGTCTTTCATCATTTGCGCATGCATAGAAGTACATGTGATTTACTTTTTATCATTGTCCATTATCTTGTTGTCTTGCATGCCCATTTTACTTTATATTGCATTGCTTGCTGTTGTCTCAATAAAGCTTGATTGGGTAAATAAAAATAATTGTTTTTTCTTCCAGATGAAGACTGGATGAGAGGCTCCTATGAACATCTCGTATCTACATATGATGAAGTAGAAGATAACAAAACACAAGCTATTTCCATAATTCCTCATGTATCCTTAGTCCTTCACAACAAAGCTCTATCCACTTATACTGCTAGTCACAAGAAATCTTCAATCTATCAGTCGCTGACTAGCAAACAAAGAACTGGTCATAGACCTGAGAAAGCTTTTCTTGTGAAATATCTTAGACGTCACACAGGCAAGAAGCCATTTTCTTGTTCACAATGTGAGAAATGTTTTAGCAGAAAATCAGGTCTTGATAAACATCAGAGAACTCACACAGGAGAGGAGCTGTGCTCATGTACAGAATGTGGGAAATGTTTAAAACAGAAAGCAGCTGTTATTAAACAAAAGAGAATTCACTAGAGATGAGCGAACATGTCCGTTACGGACACATCCGCACCCGGACACCGGCTTTGCCGAACACTGCAGTGTTCGCGCGTAAAGGTCCGGGTGCCGCCGGGGGGCGGGGAGATGCGCGGCGGCGCGGGCGGCAGTAGCGGGGAACAGGGGGGAGCCCTCTCTCTCTCCCACTCCCCGCCGCACCCCCCCGCGCTGCCACGGCGGCCCCCGAACTTTTTCGCCCGAACACTGAAGTGTTCGCAAAGTTCGGTGTTCGGGCGAAAAAGGGGCGGGCCGAACGTGTTCGCTCATCTCTAGAATTCACACAAGAAAGAAGACGTTTTCATGTTCAGAATGTGGAAGACTGTTTACCCAGAAATCACATTTTATGATGCATCAGAGAACTCACACAGTAGAGAAGACCTCTTCATGTCCGGAATGTGGAAAATGTTTTAAACAGAAAACAATTCTTAAGGAACATTTAAGAACTCACACAGGGGAGAAGCCATTTGCATGTCCAGAATGTTGTAAATGCTTTAGCAAGAAATCAAGTGTTTGTTATACATCAGAGAACTCACACAGGGGAGAAGCCGTTTTCATGTTCAGAATGTGGTAAATGCTTTAGCAAGAATTCTACTGTTATTATGCATCAGAGAACTCACACAGGGGAGAAGCCATTTTCATGTTCAGAATGTGGTAAATGCTTTAGCAAGAAATCGAGTCTTCTTATACATCAAGTAACCCATACAGGAGAGAAGCCATACTCGTGTTTGGTATGTGGAAAATGTTTTACCCGGAAATCAAGTGTTGATGAACATGTAAGAATTTACACAGGAAAGAAGCCATTTTCGTGCTCAGAATGCGCAAAATGTTTTACCCATGAATCACAATTTGTTCAGCATCTCCGATCACACACAGGAGAGAAGCCATTTTCATGTCCTGAATGTGGGAAATGTTTTACTCGGAAAACAAGTCTTGTGGAACATCTAAAAACTCACACAGGAGAGGAGACCTTTTCATGTTCAGAATGTGGGAAACATTTTAGCTGGAAATCGGCTCTTGTTAGACATCAGAGAACTCACACAGGAGCAAATTCATTTTCATGTCTTGAATGTGGGAAGTGTTTTAGTTGGAACACAGGTCTTATGGAACATCTAAAACATCACACAATGGAGAAGCCATTTTCATGTCCTGAATGTGGGAAATGTTTTAATCGTAAAGCAAGACTTAAAGAACATCTAAAAACTCACACAAGAAAAAAGTCCTTTTCATGTTCAGAATGTGGGAAAAACTTTAGCTGGAAATCTGCTCTTGTTAGACATAAGATAACTCACACAGGGAAGAAGCCATTTTCATGTCCTGAATGTGGGAATTGTTTTATTGGGAACACAGGTCTTATGGAACATCTAAAACATCACACAATGGAAAAGCCATTTTCATATCCTGAATGTGGAAAATGCTTTAGTTGCAAATAAAATCTTACAGTACATCTAAGAAGTCACACAGGGGAGAAGCCATTTTCATGTTCAGAATGTGGGAAATGTTATAGACACATCAAATCTTACAGTTCATCTAAGAAGTCACACTGCAGAGAAGATATTTTAATCAAATGGTAGAAAATGTGTCTAGTGTGGAGCCTCTTTTATAAAACCTACTTTCCAAGGATGACCGGTACAACTGTGGTATAAGTCAGACAGAAACTATTCTCATGGAATAAACAAGTGTAAAATGATTCCAGTGGTGGTGGTGGTGGTGGTGGTAGTTGTATTTAAATAAAATAAGTTACTTCAGAGGAGACCACTGGCCATTGCGTCTCCTCAGATATCCAAGTTCACTTTATGGAAGTAATCTCCAGTGGAATTTTGGACAATGCATCATTGTCAAAGCTTTTATTCTGAATACATAATCAATAGAAAATGATAAACCTACAACACGTTTCGGAGGTGAAAATCCTTTTTTTAAGTACAAAGTGGTGAAGCGGAGGTGCATGTGTTTTCTAGTATCAGTAATTTATAAAGAAATATAAGGAAGGGGGTGGGGGTAGGTGATATTTAAAGTGTGCTCAATTGGTGCACTTTGCCAGAAAGCAAGATAGCTGTGGCCATTGGGTCACTCGGCGCGATGGAAGAAGATGGCTACCGTCAGTGATCGCATGCGGAAATCGGAGTGTAGGGGAGCAGCCAAAGAACCCAGCAGAAAGCCCTAAATCTTCCAATGTACATGCTCACGAGGCGAGTCAGCAGGAGGAGTTGCACCAAAGCCATCCACTATCTCTGCTAACCGCCAGCGCATTCACTTATCCCCAAATGGGAAAAATGGAAATGCGATAGTGTGAATTTATTTGTCAAAGTTATTTTTGTTTCAGTTCTTACTATATTTTAGTTTCATTATGCACGAAAATCTGTCATACACAATAGGTGGAAAATGGGTAAACAAGGGGAAAGAGGTGACGTTACGACAGGTAAGGGAATTGGTAATATGATAATCAAAATGGTTAGAAATAAAAAGAGGGTTCATCTCATGAACTTTCGTGATTGATCACATGACTGTACGTACTCTCTACTACGAGATCGCACAACCCTTGAGGGTTCTATTGTTACTCTATCAGAGAAAAGGGTTGCCGAATGATTAATGACATCTAAGTTAGACAAGGACCATATCATAAAAGAGGAAATGGTAACTACGAGTAAGGAAGGAGACCTCCAGGTCATTATCATATAGGGTCCTGACTAAGGCATATTAGTCTTCTTAAGAGGTCCATCCTTTGTACCTACTACACGTTTTGACATTCTCCTGGGTTGAAGATATTTCCCTATTTATACATTAACTTAAGTGGAGGAAACATTTTATTTAGTGTGATAAAAAGAGAGCTGGGAAATTTAGCTTGAACATCAATGAACATCAATTTACAACTATTGGAAGATCTTTTTGAGGAGGGACAAAGACAAGTAGGAGATGGTCCGGTCACAGACCTGGAACCCACAAGTGAAGACTCCTCCACCAGGCCAATATCCATATATTGATATCTTTGAAAGGATGGTCCTCAGAAATTACCTGAGTTTGAGTAAACCCTCTAATCTCTCATCAGCTGAACTTGTAACTTTAAGATCCTTGAAAAACTATTCTGAAATAGTTATAAAACCTTCAGACAAAGGTGGAAATGCTGTGGTTATGAACCGTGGTATGTACGTAGAAATGTGTAGGAATATCCTGTATGATGATTCCCATACATATTGGACTTTGGATGGGGACCCCACTGACTTGCTCATAACACTCAAAAATCTTCTCAGAGCCAAAGAGGAGGACTGTTTTAGTCAGAATGAATACTCTCATTTATGTTACCCCCTACATCCCCAAATTTCAGCTTTCTATAGTTTACCAAAAATTCACAAAGGAACAAATCCTTTAAAGGGACACCGTATTGTCTTAGGCATTAATAATAGCCAGAATGTCAGCATCTATATTGACCGTATTCTATCGCCTTTTAGGACGTCCCTCCCCTCATACACGAGGAACACTATCGATATCCTTTGGCATTTGCAGAGGATTTCGGTTGACCCAAGTGTCAAACTGGCCAGCCTCGATATAGAAGCACTTTATAGTTCAATCGCACATGAGGGTGGACTAAGGGCAGTTAAACATTTCATTGGACAGAGGGATACAATTTTATCCACATAATCCGTTTTTGATTGATTTGTTAGAATTCATTCTGACACACAATTTCTTTCTTTTTGACAGTTGCTTCTTGAACCAGCTTGGGGGGGGGGCTGCGATGGGGAGCCCTCGTGCCCCCCCCCCCCTCCCTCATATGCTAAACTCTACTTCGGCTGGTGGGAGGAAAAATGTATTTTCTCTGAGACCTTTAGAGTTTGGACTAATATCCTCCTTTTGGCTCAGATATATTGAGAATGTATTGATTTTATGCACTGATACCATGGCATCTTTCAGTTCATTTGTAGATCACCTTCACAACAATGATCTGGGTTTGAAGGTGACTTTTAAAATACAGGATATATAAATCTCCTGCCGTGATCTGACCATTAAAAAAACTGGAGATGGCTATCTATCCTCTACTATCTTTCGTAAACCAATGGTTTATTATCCTGGTATAGCCATCTCCCTCACCGTTTGAAAAGGGGAATTCTGAAGGGTCAGTTTCTCTGGGTTAAGAGAAATTGTTCCGATGAGATGGATTTTATTTCCAAGGCTGGTAAATTGAGAAATAGATTTATACAACGTGATTACTCACAGGATACGATCAATAAGGCCCTTGTATGTGCATCTGAAAAGGGAAGATCTACTTGTACCCCGATTGCGTGAATCATCTGGATACAAGATCAGATTGAAAGGTACTTTGACACTGGGGCATAGAAAATTTGATCTATCCTGGAACGATATTGGGAGGTATTAAAAGAGGATATGGACATTAAGGAATCTCTTTCTGAGAAACCGTTGATAATGTACCGTTGGGGTAAATAGATTGGTTAAAAGTAGAGATGAGCGAACGTGCTCGGCCACGCCCCTTTTTCGCCCGAATACCGCGATTTCCGAGTACTTCCGTACTCGGGCGAAAAAATTCTGGGGGCGCCGTGGCGGCACGGGGGGTAGCAGTGGGGAGTGGGGGGGAGAGGGAGAGAGAGAGGGCTCCCCCCTGTTCCCCGCTGCTACCCCCCGCACCGCCACGCCTCTCCCCGCCCCCCGAATCTTTTCACCCGAGTACTGAAGTACTCGAAAATGGCGGTACTCGGGTGCGTAAGTACTCGAAACGAGTACGTTCGCTCATCTCTAGTTAAAAGCCATCTTGCACCAAAGATGAATCATAACGTGGTTGGGTAAACAGAAGCTTGTTGGTACATACTCCTGTTCTAACTGCTTGGCTAGCCAATATATTAAGAAAAGTCAAACATTCTCTAGTGCATTAACAGATAAAGTATATCATAATGGAGAATTCATAAATTGTAAGACACCAAATGTGATAAATTTGGCTAAGGCTAGTTCCACACAGGAGATTACGATTTTTGCCATGTGATTTTTGAGGATAGGTCACCAGTAGTTGATCGGCAGAGGTCTGAGCACTGGCCACTACACGGAGGTCGGCACGGAAACAGCATGCGCCTGCTAAGCAGATCAGTCGGGTTCCCGAGCGACGAACCCCAGCTGATCAACTATTGATGACCTATCCAAAGGATAGTCCGTAAAGTAGATAAAGAGAACCAAATCAAATAAGTTCAATATTAGACTTGATTATTTATTTATTGAGGAAGATGATCCAATATCACGTTTCAGGATTAGCCGTTAATTTAAAAATACAGTCAGGTGTTTTTAGTCATAGGATGACAAACAGGTGTGAGTGGGTGGCATGCTTTATATAAAGAACATTATTAATCTGCCAACCATTTCCAGTCCCTGGAGCGCATGAACGTATGACACAGATAGGTGTCAATCTTTTTGGCGCCAGCACAGGCAGACGTTGAAAATCATACACCATAATGTCCGCTTAAGCATGAGAATTTGCCTGCTCCTTCCAACTTCCAGTTAGTGAAACGAAATTTTCATGCATTACGACGATGTAATTGAGTGTCATTATTATCAGCATTTACCCACTCCCAAACGGACGGGCAATTGCACACCCAATCGAGCGTTGTAGCAGGAGATCCTAACCACTCCCCCTACATCCACTAATCAGTAGACATTGTACTTTATAAACAAAGTGTTCTCTTTTTCTCTATGCTTGAAAAAGGAGCGTCCTTCGAAACGCGTTGCCCAACTTTTATTTCTGTGTATATACTAGCAATAAAACGGTGTTTAATTCAGAGTTTAGGATCGTGGACTTAGTCCTTCCAGTGACTGATTTAACACCTTAAGGATCAGACACATTTTAGCCATGTGGTGGTTTAACCCCTTGAGTGGCACGCCCGGAAAATTTCCGAGACGAGCTCCACTGCTCATAGCAACATAGCCCGGAAGATTTCCGGGCTATGTATCACTATGGGAGCTGCAGAGCACAATGCCACAAGCTGTGACAGTGTGCTCTGCCTGCACAGACCCACAGAGAACAAAGCAAGGGCTTTGAAAAACCAGCAGAAGATATTGCCGATATGCCGGCAATCTCCTGCTTTGTTTACAGGTTGCCATAGAGACCATCGGCTTGTCAGAAGCAAGCCGATGGTCTCTATGGCAGGGAGAGCTGGTTGTTAGCTGTCAGAGGACAGCTAGGTACTAGCTCTTACAGCAGAGATCAGAGAAAACCTCCGATCTCTGCTGTTAACCCTTTACATGCTGCAGTCTATGTGACTGCAGCAAGTAAAGGGCTGTCACTGCAGCATGTAAAGGGCTGTCACCGCAGCATGTAAAGGGCTGTCACCATCGGACCCCCGGAATGTGATCAGGGGTCCTGATGGGTCCCTGTGGAAGTCCCCTAAAGGGACAAAAAATTAAAAAAATTAAAAAAAAAATGTTAAAAAATTATAAAAAAAAATAAAAACACTTGTCTCCCTTTACTTTGTAAAAAATCAAAAATACAATCATACATGGTATCCATGCGTCGTAATGACCCAGAGAAGGAAGTTAATACATTATTTAACCCCTTAATGATTTGCCCCTTTTTTTCTTTTTTCCCCATTTTTTTTTCCTCCCCCCCCCCCTGTTTAAAAAATCACAACTTGTCCCGCAAAAAACAAGCCCTCATATGGCTGTGTCAATGGAAAAATGAAAAAGTTATGGCTCTTGAGACGCAACTGCAAAATTAGTTGAAATTCAATGATTAGACCATTTTAAAAAACCTGCCCTGGTGGGCACGACAGGGTGGTAGGAAACCCGCCACTCAAGGGGTTAACTGCCCTATTTTTTTTCCTTCAGCTACCAAAATTATTTTTGCTGTTTTTCCATGACATATATATTTTTATATATTTTTTTCACTGCCTTTTTTTTGTTTTTTAGTTGTATTGGCAGTAAAAAGCTAAAAAAATTATTTTTTTAACATTTATAGTTATTTTTAAATTTGTATATTTATGCTAGAATAAAGTATGGGAACGGGTTCCTTGTTTTGTTTTGGACATTTTGATATGTATGGTTTTGAATTACAGGGCATATACAGCAACGGTTTTGGTTGGCATCAGCTTTTGTTTTTTTTTCTTTTTTATGTACAATTTTATTTTATTTTGTAATTTTGTTTTATTGATTTATGTAATTATTTTTTTTTTTTACTATCAATGTCCCTTATGACGTCATGTAGGACCTCTTGGGGACATTCACATGTTTTGAGGTTTTTTTTATTATACACTTTTACATTGTAGCTGGAGCATCCATTGGAGGTCCAGTTAAAGGGAAAAATATCAACTGTAGTGACATTAGTCACTGGCAGAGCTGATCAGGGTCTTATAGGATCTTGTAGCTCTGCTGTCTCAGAGAATCCCAGCAGTCACGTGACCGCTGGCTCTTATAGTGAAAGAAACACTTCCACTTTTGCTTGTTAGTACATAGCGTTCATTGAGTGCTGTGTACTAAAGAAAGGAAAAGGCAGAAAGGGTTACAAATTCCTCCCGCCTTCTCCTTGAGGGTTCTCAGCTGTGACTAACAATCAGCAATGAACAATTTTACAATCAGCTGGGATTAAAGCCCAGAAGCAAGTGTTGTAAATTTACGGTGCTTGGTCCTAAATGGGTTAAAAGCACATCAGGGATCTGGGGGGAAAAGGGGGATCTTGATCTTGGAACCTCCCCTCTCCTCTTCCCATAATGTAAGGGTCATTGCCTTTCTTTGTGCCGCTTTTTTTGGATATATTTCCTCTACATAACCTCTAGAGTGCTGGAACATTTTACTTGTGTATACTCATCCGGAGGGGAGACCAGCCACAAAGTTCCATAGACAGTCTCCATCGTTGAATGTCCAAAGTAGGATGAGGGATTTCAACCAAAAGATTTATATTGATCAAACGCCATCTTGGATCAAGGTGTGACAACCATCCCTATGGAGGATAAGCTATACACACCAGGTAAGTCACCTTCATAGAATTCGAATTCCTATTGTGGATCTTTGTAGTGCTGCCCCTGTTTTAAAGTCTGATCTTCACAGCATATCTTTGTGGAAGTATATCTTGGCATGAAAAAAGGAGATTTCTGAGAAATCTCAGAAATAAAGTTGTTGACTCTGAAAAAGGTTATAAAACCATCTCTAGAGAGTTTGGACTCCACCACACCACAGTTGGACAGATTGTTTACATTATTATCCTCCCCCAGAGTGATCAACCAACAAAGATCATGCCAAGAGCAAGGTGTATAATAGTCTGCGAGGTCACAAAGGAAGCCAAGGTAAGCTCTAAGCAGTTGCTGCATAGGCTTTTCTCACATTAGCTAATGTTAATATTCATGAGTCCACCATCAGGAGGAAACCACTGAATAACATGATAGGATTGCAAGGAGAAAGCCACTGCTCTCCAAAAAGAACATAACTGCCCAACTACAGCTTGGTAAAGTTTGCCTGGACAAGCCATAAGGCTATTGGAAGAATGTTTTGTGGATGAATGCAACCAAAATAGAATTTTTTGGCTAAAGTGAGAAGCATTATGTTTGGAGAAAGAGACAAACACAAAGGATGGGTTAAAAAAAAAAAAAGTTTAGTACTTACCCGAATCCCCGCTCTGCGGCGACTTCTTACTTACCTTACCAAGATGGCTGCCGGGATCTTCACCCACGATGCACCGCGGGTCTTCTCCCATGGTGCACCGTGGGCTCTGTGCGGTCCATTGCCGATTCCAGCCTCCTGATTGGCTGGAATCGGCACACGTGACGGGGCGGAGCTACGCGATGACACGTAGAAGGGGGCGGAGCCAGAACGCTGCTCGTGCCAAGACCCAAGAGAAGGGAGAAGACCCTTCTGCGCAAGCGCGTCTAATCGGGAGATTAGACGCTGAAATTAGACGGCACCATGGCGACGGGGACGCCAGTAACGGAGCAGGTAAGTGAATAACTTCTGTATGGCTCATAATTAATGCACGATGTATATTACAAAGTGCATTAATATGGCCATACAGAAGTGTATAGACCCACTTGCTTTCTCAGGAAAACCCCTTTAAAGTTTTGGAATGGACAAGTCAAAGTCCTGATCTTAATCCTATAGAAATATTGAAAACTGCCTCCATTGGTAATAAGGAGAGTAAATTCGATCAAGATGATTTGGATGCCACAGCTATTATACTTGCTGTATAATTCACTGCTGTGGATTGTCCAACGATACTTCTATAAAGTGAATAGCTAATTTAGAGATCTTATGTAGCGGAAATGAGTGTACATATTAAATTAGAAACACTTTGCAACTCTAAAGCAGAGGATGGATTGGCTCTGCCTAACCCAATAGGGTACTTCTTAGTCTTCCAGATGCAACATTTTAGAGGGTGGGAGACAGAAGAGACAAAGGATGCTAGCTTTCATTTAATAAAGGGCTACTTTGACTAAATGCATTTGTTTGAGGCATTGGAGATCCAGAGGTTTAAGTGTAATGCCCAACAGTTTCCCACACTGTCCCTCGTGCACAAGACTTGGTGGAAACTAGACGTATTGCAGGGATTGAAGGTTGTATGCAATATACCTCTATTTGGGACACCCCATGGTTGATGGAAGTAAACAAGTTGAAAGATATTGAATATTGGAAGAATAGAGATGTTACACGTATCTCACTGTCAGAAAAATGATAAAGAGATTTGATCAACTACAAAGTGATTATAATTTACCACACACAGTTTTAAAGGTACTTGCAGGTGGGACGCACATACCAGGCGGAGGTGAGCTCTAGGGAAATGAAGGCTACAAATGTTATATTGGCTGACATTATAGGTACGGCATTCACTACAGCAGGGAAGATATCGAAGTTCTAGAATTATATACAAGGACATTTAACCCCTTCCCGCCCCATGACGTAAGGGTATGTCATGGGAGGCGGGTACTTCCCGCAAAATGACGTACCCTTACGTCATGGGGATAGCGCGAGATCATAGCAGATCTCGCGCTATCCCGCAGTGGGAGCCGGCTGTCACTAATAGCCGGCGTCCTGCTGCAACAGCGGGGGGGGATCGGAGATGCGCCCCCCACTGTTAACCTCTTCCCTGCCGCGATCTAAGTAGATCGCGACAGGGAAAGGGTTCACAGAGGAAGCGCGCTCCCTCTGTGACTCCAGCCAGGCTCTTGCGTTAACATCGCGAGAGCGCGGCTGGTTGCTATGGCAACAGGACGCCAGATACCGGCGTCCTGTATTGCCATAGCTTAGATCGCTATAGTAAGCGATAAAGCATGGCAGGAGAGAAGTCCTGCCACGCATTATCGCAGCGATCTGCAGTCCTGCAGTAAAAGTCCCTCAGAGGGACACAAGTGGTGTAAAAAAAAAGAAAAAAATAAAGTACAAAAAAATAAAAATGTAAAAAAAAAAGGTAAAAAACGCTTTTTTTTATGCTTTTTCTCATATTAGCATAAACAAAATGTTAAATTAAAAACCCCACATATATGGTATCAACGTGTACATAACGACGCGTACAATACACTGAACATGCTTTTTATCCTGCACGGCAAAAACCGTAAAAAAAAAAATGATAATAAACTGAGCCTCCCAAAAAACGCAATAGAAGTGATCAAAAAAAACGTATGTACCCCAAAATGGTAACAATAAAAAACTACAGCTAGTCTTGCAAAAAATAAGCCCTCACAGAGCTCCGTCTATGGAAAAATAAAAAAGTTATAGCACTTTGAATGCAGTGAGCTTAGAAAAAAATAATAATTTCCAAAAAAAGGGTTTTTATTGTGGAAAAGTGGAAAAACCTAAAAAAAGATAAGACTTTTGGTATCGTTGTAACCGTACCGGCCCGCAAAAAAAAATGTGTTGTATCATTTATGCTGCATAATTTACACTTTAAAAAAAAATTTTTTTTTAAATCTATGGCAGAATTGATGCATTTTCTTTCCCTATGATCATAAAAATATTAAAAAGTTATGGCTTTTGAAAAATGGAGATGGAAATATACCAAAAATCGCTTGGTCCTCAACGCCAATAGGCCATGTCATTAAGGGGTTAAAGATACAGAATCAATCCTCAATTAAGAATAAACAGGAGGCTGATATTGGTCCCATAAAGGACTCACATTGGAAAGAAAGCTGTGACAGTGTGCTCTGCCTGCACAGACCCACAGAGAACAAAGCAAGGGCTTTGAAAAACCAGCAGAAGATATTGCCGATATGCCGGCAATCTCCTGCTTTGTTTACAGGTTGCCATAGAGACCATCGGCTTGTCAGAAGCAAGCCGATGGTCTCTATGGCAGGGAGAGCTGGTTGTTAGCTGTCAGAGGACAGCTAGGTACTAGCTCTTACAGCAGAGATCAGAGAAAACCTCCGATCTCTGCTGTTAACCCTTTACATGCTGCAGTCTATGTGACTGCAGCAAGTAAAGGGCTGTCACTGCAGCATGTAAAGGGCTGTCACCGCAGCATGTAAAGGGCTGTCACCATCGTACCCCCGGAATGTGATCAGGGGTCCTGATGGGTCCCTGTGGAAGTCCCCTAAAGGGACAAAAAATTAAAAAAATTAAAAAAAAAATGTTAAAAAATTATAAAAAAAAATAAAAACACTTGTCTCCCTTTACTTTGTAAAAAATCAAAAATACAATCATACATGGTATCCATGCGTCGTAATGACCCAGAGAAGGAAGTTAATACATTATTTAACCCCTTAATGATTTGCCCCTTTTTTTCTTTTTTCCCCATTTTTTTTTCCTCCCCCCCCCCCCTGTTTAAAAAATCACAACTTGTCCCGCAAAAAACAAGCCCTCATATGGCTGTGTCAATGGAAAAATGAAAAAGTTATGGCTCTTGAGACGCAACTGCAAAATTAGTTGAAATTCAATGATTAGACCATTTTAAAAAACCTGCCCTGGTGGGCACGACAGGGTGGTAGGAAACCCGCCACTCAAGGGGTTAACTGCCCTATTTTTTTTCCTTCAGCTACCAAAATTATTTTTGCTGTTTTTCCATGACATATATATTTTTATATATTTTTTTCACTGCCTTTTTTTTGTTTTTTAGTTGTATTGGCAGTAAAAAGCTAAAAAAATTATTTTTTTAACATTTATAGTTATTTTTAAATTTGTATATTTATGCTAGAATAAAGTATGGGAACGGGTTCCTTGTTTTGTTTTGGACATTTTGATATGTATGGTTTTGAATTACAGGGCATATACAGCAACGGTTTTGGTTGGCATCAGCTTTTGTTTTTTTTTCTTTTTTATGTACAATTTTATTTTATTTTGTAATTTAGTTTTATTGATTTATGTAATTATTTTTTTTTTTTACTATCAATGTCCCTTATGACGTCATGTAGGACCTCTTGGGGACATTCACATGTTTTGAGGTTTTTTTTATTATACACTTTTACATTGTAGCTGGAGCATCCATTGGAGGTCCAGTTAAAGGGAAAAATATCAACTGTAGTGACATTAGTCACTGGCAGAGCTGATCAGGGTCTTATAGGATCTTGCAGCTCTGCTGTCTCAGAGAATCCCAGCAGTCACGTGACCGCTGGCTCTTATAGTGAAAGAAACACTTCCACTTTTGCTTGTTAGTACATAGCGTTCATTGAGTGCTGTGTACTAAAGAAAGGAAAAGGCAGAAAGGGTTACAAATTCCTCCCGCCTTCTCCTTAAGGGTTCTCAGCTGTGACTAACAATCAGCAATGAACAATTTTACAATCAGCTGGGATTAAAGCCCAGAAGCAAGTGTTGTAAATTTACGGTGCTTGGTCCTAAATGGGTTAAAAGCACATCAGGGATCTGGGGGGAAAAGGGGGATCTTGATCTTGGAACCTCCCCTCTCCTCTTCCCATAATGTAAGGGTCATTGCCTTTCTTTGTGTGCCGCTTTTTTTGGATATATTTTCTCTACATAACCTCTAGAGTGCTGGAACATTTTACTTGTGTATACTCATCCGGAGGGGAGACCAGCCACAAAGTTCCATAGACAGTCTCCATCGTTGAATGTCCAAAGTAGGATGAGGGATTCCAACCAAAAGATTTATATTGATCAAACGCCATCTTGGATCAAGGTGTGACAACCATCCCTATGGAGGATAAGCTATACACACCAGGTAAGTCACCTTCATAGAATTCGAATTCCTATTGTGGATCTTTGTAGCGCTGCCCCTGTTTTAAAGTCTGATCTTCACAGCATATCTTTGTGGAAGTATATCTTGGCATGAAAAAAGGAGATTTCTGAGAAATCTCAGAAATAAAGTTGTTGACTCTGAAAAAGGTTATAAAACCATCTCTAGAGAGTTTGGACTCCACCACACCACAGTTGGACAGATTGTTTACATTATTATCCTCCCCCAGAGTGATCAACCAACAAAGATCATGCCAAGAGCAAGGTGTATAATAGTCTGCGAGGTCACAAAGGAAGCCAAGGTAAGCTCTAAGCAGTTGCTGCATAGGCTTTTCTCACATTAGCTAATGTTAATATTCATGAGTCCACCATCAGGAGGAAACCACTGAATAACATGATAGGATTGCAAGGAGAA
This sequence comes from Eleutherodactylus coqui, assembly GCF_035609145.1. Lineage (NCBI taxonomy): Eukaryota > Metazoa > Chordata > Amphibia > Anura > Eleutherodactylidae > Eleutherodactylus > Eleutherodactylus coqui. Next base: position 27,787,024 of record NC_089839.1, read on the forward strand.
AGCCACTGCTCTCCAAAAAGAACATAACTGCCCAACTACAGCTTGATAAAGTTTGCCTGGACAAGCCAGAAGGCTATTGGAAGAATGTTTTGTGGATGAATGCGACCAAAATAGAATTTTTTGGCTAAAGTGAGAAGCATTATGTTTGGAGAAAGGAAAAACACTGCATTACAGCAGAAAAACCTCATGGGTTGGGTCTATTTTACTATATCTAGACCAGAACAGCTTGCCATCATTGATAGAACGATGAATTGTGAATTATACCAGCAAATTGTAAGAGAAAATGTTAGGACATCTCAAGACAACAAGGGTTCTGCAGCGAAACGACGACCCAAGTCATTCTACAAAAGAATGGTTAAGGAAAAGTTAAAGTTTTGAAATGGACAAGTCAAAGTCCTGATCCTAATCCTATAGAAATATTGAAAACTGCCTCCATTGGTAATAAGGAGAGTAAATTTCATCAAGATGATTTGGATGCCACAGCTATTAGGCTGCCTGCACACGGGCGGAAATCCCACGGCGGGATTTCCCGCGGGATTTCCGCCACTGAAAGTTTGCATAGGAGTGCATTACAATACGCACTCCTATGCAGACGGCCGCAGTTTGGCCACGCGAAATCTCGCGCGGCAAACAAACCGCGACATGTCCTATTTTTGTGCGGGGCACGCACTCACCCGGCCGCCGGCTCCGGTCTGCGCATGCGCCGGCTGCGCCGCAGCCGGCACATGAAAGAGCTAGGGCCGCCAGGCGCGGGAGAGTACGCGCTCGTCCCTGCAGGCTCTCGGGTCGGGTCCTGCAGCGAGAATTCTCACTGCCGGATCCGACCCGCTCGTGTGCAGGCGGCCTTATACTTGCTGTATAATTCACTGCAGTGGATTGTCCAACGATACTTCTATAAAGTGAATAGCTAATTTAGAGATCTTATGTAGCGGAAATGAGTGTACATATTAAATTAGAAACACTTTGCAACTCTAAAGCAGAGGATGGATTGGCTCTGCCTAACCCAATAGGGTACTTCTTAGTCTTCCAGATGCAACATTTTAGAGGGTGGGAGACAGAAGAGACAAAGGATGCTAGCTTTCATTTAATAAAGGGCTACTTTGACTAAATGCATTTGTTTGAGGCATTGGAGATACAGAGGTTTTAGGCCTCATGTCCACGGGGAAAATCAGATCCGCTGCAGATTCTCCATGTAGAATCTGCAGCGGGTCCCTCCTGCCCCGCGGACATGAGCGCCGAAAATAAGAATTTAAAAGCATTTACCTATCCGGCGCGGGCGGAGAAGATCAGCTGTTCCTCACGGCCGGATCTTCTTTTTCGGCCGGCGGATGAATTCCTGACGCCGGCGGCACGTCGCCGGCACGTCGTCGACGTGCCGCGCGCATGCGCCGGGCACATCCGCCGAGCCGAAGCAAGGAAGATGCGGCCGTGAGGAAGAGGAGACCTTCCCGGTCCGCTACGGATGGTAAATACTTTAAATTCCTATTTTAGGTCTCCCGCGGATCCGGACGGCTTCCATAGGCTTCAATAGAAGCCCGCGGGAGCCGTCCCCGCGGGAGACCCGCACGAAAATGGAGCATGGTCCGGATTTTTCCATGCTCCATTTTTTTTAAAATCCCTTTTATTGACGATCCGCGGGTATTTATCTACCCGCGGGTGGTCAATGCATCCCTATGGGGTGCGGATCCGCATGCGGGAGATCCGCTGCGGATCTTAAATCATATTTTGCCCGTGGACATGAGCCCTAAGTGTAATGCCCAACAGTTTCCCACACTGTCCCTCATGCACAAGACTTGGTGGAAACTAGACGTATTGCAGGGATTGAAGGTTGTATGCAATATACCTCTATTTGGGACACCCCATGGTTGATGGAACTAAACAAGTTGAAAGATATTGAATATTGGAAGAATAGAGATGTTACACGTATCTCACTGTCAGAAAAAAGATAAAGAGATTTGATCAACTACAAAGTGATTATAATTTACCACACACACAGTTTTAAAGGTACTTGCAAGTGAGACACACATACCAGGCGGAGGTGAGCTCTAGGGAAATGAAGGCTACAAATGTTATATTGGCTGACATTATAGGTACGGCATTCACTACAGCAGGGAAGATATCGAAGTTCTAGAATTATATACAAGGACGTTTAACCCCTTCCCGCCCCATTGCGTAAGGGTATGTCATGGGAGGCGGGTACTTCCCGCAAAATGACGTACCCTTACGTCATGGGGATAGCGCGAGATCATAGCAGATCTCGCGCTATGCCGCAGTGGGAGCCGGCTGTCACTAGTAGCCGGCGTCCTGCTGCAACAGCGGGGGGGATCGGAGATGCGCCCTCCCCCACTGTTAACCCCTTCCCTGCCGCGATCTAAGTAGATCGCGGCAGGGAAAGAGTTCACAGAGGAAGCGCGCTCCCTCTGTGACTCCAGCCAGGCTCCTGCGTTAACATCGCGAGAGCCCGGCTGGTTGCTATGGCAACAGGACGCCAGATACCGGCGTCCTGTATTGCCATAGCTTAGATCGCTATAGTAAGCGATAAAGCATGGCAGGAGAGAAGTCCTGCCACGCATTATCACAGCGATCTGCAGTCCTGCAGTAAAAGTCCCTCAGAGGGACACAAGTGGTGTAAAAAAAGAAAAAAATAAAGTACAAAAAATAAAAATGTAAAAAAAAAAAAGTTAAATGCTTTTTTTTATGCTTTTTCTCATATTAGCATAAACAAAATGTTAAAAAATTTAAAACCCCACATATATGGTATCAACGCGTACATAACGACGCGTACAATACATCGAACATGCTTTTTATCCTGCACGTCAAAAACCGTAAAAAAAAAAAATGATAAAAAACTGAGCCTCCCAAAAAACGCAATAGAAGTGATCAAAAAAAAACGTATGTACCCCAAAATGGTAACGATAAAAAAACTACAGCTAGTCTCGCAAAAAATAAGCCCTCAGAGAGCTCCGTCTATGGAAAAATAAAAAAGTTATAGCACTTTGAATGCAGTGAGTTTAGAAAAAAATAATAATTTCCAAAAAAAGGGTTTTTATTGTGGAAAAGTGGAAAAACCTAAAAAAAGATAAGACTTTTGGTATCGTTGTAACCGTACCGGCCCGCAAAAAAAAGAATGTGTTGTATCATTTATGCTGCATAATTACACTTTAAAAAAAAAAATGGCAGAATTGATGCGTTTTCTCTCCCTATGATCATAAAAAAATTAAAAAGTTATGGCTTTTGAAAAATGGAGATGGAAATATACCAAAAATCGCTTGGTCCTCAATGCCAAAATAGGCCGTGTCATTAAGGGGTTAAAGATACAGAATCAATCCTCAATTAAGAATAAACAGGAGGCTGATATTGGTCCCATAAAGGACTCACATTGGAAAGAAATCTTACAGATGACCCGTAAGTTCCCCCTAAGCGAATCATATAGACTGTCACAAATCGATTTGATACACAGAATATATCGCACTCCAGCCTTTTTGCATAATATAGGTGTAAGGAATAACCCTGCCAGTGGAGGAGCATGAACAACTAGTGGTAGTGAGACTCTTGTATATCGCAAGAAAATTGATAGTGCAGCATTGGCTAGATGAGTTCTCCCCTACAGTGAGGGAATTCACGGATAAAAGCCAATCAACTCTTACCATGGGAAAAGGGCATATACTTTAACCCTTTCCAATCCACTGTCTGATGTCCAAAGACATAATGATTTAAGACTGTACAGCTCCAATGTTGGATGACATCCGTCGGGGTTCTCTTACTGTATATTGCTGGCCTCTCTGCTGTCTGAGCCTATTCAACGTGTCACCTCATGCAGTACTGCTTTTAGCCAGCAGATAGCGCCGTTGTATAACGGCAGAAAAAGAGTAAGACCCCTAGGAAAACCAGGATAGAAATTGGATTGGAAAGGGTTAAACGTATAGCAGGACACATACAGTAAGATATGGTCCAAATGGTTGGATGCATTTTGCTTGGCACAACTGAACTTGTTCATCAGGTAAACCTGAGTGTACAAGGGAAACGATATTTAGGCTATAGCGTAGTCACAAGAGACAGCAAAGTAGGGACCCGTGAAATAATCATAAGGCATATATCTAAATGTATCTGGTTGACTGTTATAGTAAAGTAGTAGCAAGAATGGGCAGTAGAGGCCCTCAGAGTGCAGATTATTGCTTTTGTTTCTTTAACCTGAGCCTGTCTGAAAGGGTTAACACCTATGGGTGTGACAGGAGCTAACATAAAAGGAGTAGATTCTGTCACACACTAGAGAGACGTTGGCTGAGAGAGACAGAGAGGCGGTGAAGGAGCCGCGTCAGGAACTAGGAGCCCGAGGTCTAGCACAGACCAGTGAGAAGTGACAGCTTAGCAGAGCTGGAAGGGCTGCAAGCTGGAGGTCCAGGGTGGACCAGCAGAGGCCTCGAGTTGGACAGGGATGACAACCCTCAACTCTCACACAAATTATATGGACTGTGGTATGCTGTATCCATTTGATGTGCCGTGAAATAAAGCTGGCAGGTGCCAGATCTAAAGAAAATCCACGTCTGCTGAGTGTTATCTATACGTGAGGTGCGCCATTTCTGGTCGGAGAGGTCTGTGATCCGCAGGCAAGGAACCCCAACTTGCCACACTGTTTAGAACCTTTGCTATTGTATTTCTACATTAGATTGTGATATAAAGCTGTTGTACATATATGGGGTATGGGTAAGTATAGTATTCACTACTGAAGTGTGGAGTTAAAAGATAATCTGACAGGATTTAAAGCTCTACAGACTAATTTTCCTGTTGTTTACTAAGGATGCTGAAGGATCTATATACGGTATACACAAGAAAGACTCAAGGGAGAAGTTGGTGGTTGCAACGATTTTTGTTTTATTTTTTATCTAGGTTTTTGTTAAATAAGAAAAGTGCTGAAAATACAAATAAAAAATACTGAACATATTAAAAAAAGCAATATTGTAGAAGAACCTGAAGGGAGCAGTTCCTGGGAAGAAACCCACCAGCATAGAAGTTGAAGCTTTTTTTTCATGGAGCAATGGGCTCAAGTTTCTCCTTGCCGATATGCAGAACGCATCAGAAGTTATCGGAAATGTTTATGCAGTTATTGATGCACAAGGGAGAGTGCCATACCTGATAAAGGTTCATCTTCTTTTGCCTCACACAGACATGTGATATTGGATCACATTTCTTAATAAATAAATGACCAAGTATTATATATTTTTAATTTGGCTCTCTTTATATACTTCAAGACCTGTGTGAAAATCTGATGTAGCTTTAATTCAAATATAAGCAGAGATATGTATAACTCTGAAGGGTTCACAAACGTTCAACACCACATAGGTCCTACAATGAACCTCCAAAGCTATAACACTAATCTGAACATTAACCCTTTGCAATCCAATTTTGGATTCAGGGTTTCCTAGGGGGTTTTTCTCTTTCTGCCATTATACAACGGCACCATCTGCTGGCTAGAGCCAGTATTGCAGTATGTGACATGCTGGAGAGGCCCCTGACAACAGAGCAGCCATTAATATACAGTAAGAATACCCTGCCGAACGTCTTCCGACATCGGAGCTGTACAGCCTTCAATCAGAATGTCTTTAGACATCAGACAGTGGATTGGAAAGGGTTAAAAAAAGATTCTCCCCTGTATGAGTTGTCTTACGTTACACATGAAGCAATTTCTAAGAAACATCTCTCTCATTCTGAATATGAAAACTGTGTCTCCTGTGTGACCTCAAGTGTTTAACAAGAACTGTCTTTTGAGTAAAATATATTCCACATTCAAGACACAAAAACATCTTCTCCTTTGTGTGAATTCTCATGTTCCACAAGAGAGGATTTTTTGGTAAAACATTTCCCACATTCTGGACATGAAAACAGATTCTCTCCTGTGTGAGTTCTTAAGTGTTTCACAACATAGGTTTTTTTACTAAAACATTTTCCACATTCAGGACATGAAAATGGCTTTTCTCCTGTGTGAGTTCTCTGATGCTTAAGAAGAATTGATTTTTGACCAAAACATTTGCTGCATTGAGGACATGAAAACGGCTTCTCTCCTGTGTGAGTTCTTAGATGTTCCACTAGATAAGATTTTTGTCTAAAACATTTCCCACATTCAGGACAGGAGAATGGCTTCTCTCCTGTGTGAATTCTTAGGTGTGCCACAATATAGGACTTTTGTGTAAAACATTTCCTACATTCAGGACATGAAAAGGTCTTCTCTCCCGTGTGAGTTCTCTGATGTCTAACAAGAACCGATTTATGTCTAAAACATTTTCCACATTCTGGACATGAAAATGGCTTCTCCCCTGTGTGAGTTCGTAGATGTATCAGAAGACGTGATTTCTTGTTAAAAGATTTGCCGCATTCTGAACATGAGAATGGCTTCTCTCCTGTGTGAATTCTCAAGTGTTCCACAAGAGAGGATTGTTTACTAAAACATTTCCTACATTCTTGGCATGAAAATGCTTTCTCTCCTGTGTGAGTTCTTAGATGTGCCATAAGATTTGATTTCTGATTAAAACATTTCCCACATTCTGAACATGAAAATGGCCTTTCATCTCTGTGAATTTTCTCATGCAAGGAAAGTTTAGATTTCCTTTTAAAATATTTCTCGCGCTGCAATAGTTCACCTTGTTTACACCCAATGGTGTGTTTTATGATCAGTGATTGATTAGACAAAGGTTTCCTGTGAGATACGATATCAGTGGACCGCTCTCTGCAGTGAAAGCCTAAAGGTACATTAGAAGTTACTGAATTTATTTGTAAGGTTTTGCTATCTTCTGCTTTATGTTGCGGAGATACACTGAGATGTCCATGGGAGATTCCCATCCACTCTACACCTGGAAAAAGAAACAAAAGTTTTTTTCTTTATTTTTCCAAATTTTGGTTATACCAATACATCTGCTGGGGCACAGTTTAATTAGTATTACCTTCTGTATTCACCTAAATAAGCTACAGGCCATAATCATACAGTCAGAAGGAGGAGCTGTGATCTCCTCCATTATAACTGTGTGACAGGGGCTGTGTGATTATCGTCAGCAACTGTGATAGCAGTGTCTGTGTTTTTCTGTAGGCAGTTTCAGTGGTAGATCCAAGCAATAGCATCTCATAGACTGAGAATCTGACTAGAAAATTAATGCATAAGCCCCAGGTAGATCTGAACTGATCAGAATTGAGATTGCATGACTGTCTAGGAAGAAAGAGGCTGGTAGTTGCAGACAGAAAGGAATAGCTTACCCAGGTAACACTAGCTCACTTATATATACAGAGGAATAGGTAATGAATGAAAAAAAAAAAATCACTGGAGTGTCTTTTTCATAATTTTTAATTGCGGAGATATTTTCACTGACTTTGGGTATTGCAGTGCACAATTTAGTTAGCTGTAATGTGTGTGAAAAGCTAATTGTAACATGGCTGGATTTCTTACTGGACCTCTTAATATGTATCAGTGGTTTGTGGATTCAAGAAATGTGTCCTCAGAGTATGAGGATGAGTTGGAGACAGGCTGTATGGTGATTTAAAGGGGTTATCTAGACGGCACCCGCCAGGACGGAGAAGTGGCTTCTGCTTCCGATGTATCTCGAGATTTTGCAACTACAAGCGTAGCTCTCATTGATTTCATTGAGAAATGCTCCTCCAATTACAAGCGCCAGCCACTACACAAGGGTCAGAGCAGCGGTTTCCACTCCGTCCCTAGTGTACTCTGGCAGGCGCTGCCTAGAAAACCCCTTTAAACTGTTCAAGTACCTGTATGTATGTGTTATGTATTGTGTAAAGTATTACACGTGCCAGGTCTTAAGCCTGTATGAGCAGTCATGAAATGTGCAACATCTTCCATAGGTGTAATTTTGACATTATTAAGAAGTGTTCAAATCCTGCATACATTGACTGACATCCCTCGCGTTCATGCGCCCCACAATAGTGTAGTGGCCAGATTGGTACTGCAGCGCAGCTCTCATTTAATTCGGTCATTAAAAGAAAAAATATTAAAAGAAAAGTCTCAGAATCCCCCTTTAAAGAGAGATGTACTCATAACTTTGTAGCAGAAAATAAATAGAAAGTGAGTACGTAAGCCGCCTCCTCTGAGTCGAAAGGAAACCAATAAGAATTCTCAACAGAAGGAAGTGAGAAGATAAATATGGGCTGTAGACACAGATGTCCAAGAATGAGAGATCAGACGAGAAGGGGAGGGGTTAAAGGGGTTCTGTCACTAAAAAAGAAAAATGCTATACTTATCTATTCCTCCCCCATCAGTCAACTTACCAGATGTTCACCTCTCCTATCTTCTCCTGTCTCCTGCAGTCCGGGGTGGGAGGGTCACTTCACCTCCAGCTGCCTGATTTCTCTCCTTCCTGTGAGGTTACGTACATTTGCATTTGGTTGGCAGTCGTCTGCCTGCCAACCAATGAACGTTACGCCACAGGCCAGCAGGGGGACTGCCTATCTTCTTCAGAGATTGTTCAAGAGAGCTATCTCTGAAATAGATTACAATTCCTTCCTAGGCAGTGAAGCTACAGCACAGGGATGTGACCTTCACTGACCCAGCCGGAAGGAATTTGAGATATGCAGCCCTCATGACAAGCTGGTCCCAGCCTACAGTGAGCTGACCTGGGGCACTGGAGAAGCTCAACCAGGAGAAGATGTAATAAGGAGACAGACAGGGAAGGAATAGGTAAGTTTAGATAATTTTTTTTTTTAAATGACAAAACCCCTTTAAAGGGGTTTTCTGACAACAATATTTGATTTTCAGAATGTCATCCTATGCATTTCTGAGCACCTACAAACCCCTAAAACCCCTTAGGAAATTCAGAAAACATCTTCCTCCACTTTCTATCAGATATACCATTAATGGAAACATTGTTCATAGAAGATTAATGAAAGGCTCTTACCATTTACTGATATAGGATTGCCAACTCCACTCATCGTTCCACCAGAAATGTCCTGTGAGAATCCCACAATAAGCAATGGACAAAAAGAGAAAAAAAAAACTAATTTATCTTCTGTCCGGGCAAAGGTCCAATATTTCTAGACGACATGAACCAATCTGCCCTAAAAGAAGGATCTGCTCAAGCGGGGTTCAGACCACATCCAACCACATATTTTACACCTCACTTCACGAAAGGATCAGCGTCTAACTTGTAGTAGATGTTCTGCTAATTAACACCAGTTCTGAAGTTATTCAGCAACATCACAGCTTTTACAGAAAAGAAGCCTTTTATCACCACTGGTGACTGAACCAACCTCCTTTCAGTCAGAATGCAGCCGCTCTTGTTTTTTGTAGTGACTTTACTGTGAAAAGCTGCTCATAATATTCTTACATTAAAGGGGTTCTGACATTAAAAAAAAAATTTTACTCACCTTGCCTGGCTAGGACCGATCGCCAGGCATGTGTCCTCCAGCCGACATCTTTTCTGTGGCTTGTAGAAGCAGAGCAGGAGGGGTCAAAATGACCTCTTCCTGTTCTGCTCTGTCCGTCAGCCACTTCCGAGGTGAACGGACGGGCCACCCACAGCAAGCACGTCACAAGCAGTGCTTGCTGTGGCCGGCCCGTCCGTCCTGGCTGAACTCCGAGATTCTGCGCATGCGCAGTGGAGACGCGGCCCGTCCTGACTCCTGTCAGAGGGCACCTCTCCACTGCGCATGCGCGCGATCCCGGAGCAGCGCGGTTCGTGGAGGAAGAAGAGGAAGAGCAGCGCCTGCTGGGAGATGACCCCCCGATGTCAACAACAACAGGAGACAAGGTAAGTATTATGTTTTTATGTTTTAGCCGCCATTAAACCATGGGTTCCCTGGGTCCATTAGGCAGACCAGGGAACAATGGCTGGTAAAGCATAAAAACATTATTCGTGTCAGAACCCCTTTAAGGCTGGCTTCCCACAGGCAAGAAAATCGGACAAGATTTGTGTGTTGGAGATTCTTTTGAATGGGGTCAATGTGGGAATCAAATCGCGGTATGTCCTATTTTGTGCGTGCTCCCACATTGCACCACCCATTAATTTCAATGGGACTGGTGGCAGCACTGCATCATGTTCAAAGTGTATGTGATCCGAGGTCTCCCATTGAAAACAATGAGAGCCGCAGTGGATGCAAGGCTGTGTTCACATAAAACCCTCTGGCATACTCAGGGATTTCACATCCACATAGATGGCGAGGGCGATATTTGGCCACGATTCACAGCCCGATATCGCCCTTGCCCGTGTGAAGTTAGCCTTAGATATTTGTACAGTTTTACCATGTCCCATTAGAAGTTGCTTCCCAGGGCTAAAGAGGTCTCATTACTTTATAAATCTTTCCTCATCACCGCAGTTCTCCAGACCTCTCATCACTCATCCTCTCTGTACCTCACCCAAATCTGGTACCCACACTGAGCTGCTCATTCTAGATGAGGCTGCACTGATGTTCTGTGAACCATTAAGATCATGTATCTAACTAGTGAGCCAATAACTCAATACATCATAGTATTCTACCTTGAAAGCAGCTGACTGGCATTGTGCTGTCAGTCTATGGTTTACATCTACGCTGCAGAACTTTAAATTTGTCCACACTGAATCTCCAAACAGGTGAAAGTTTATGAACCCTGCAGTATGTGTTTTTAATGAAACCAGAAACCATTTGCAGCCGCTACCAACCACAGCCAACAATAACCCAATGACATAGAGCACACAGTAAACTACACTGCTGCCAGAGAAAATTAGTAGAATGCTTCATTACATCAGTCTGTAGAGGATTTACAGAAATCTCAGCTTCATCTACCTGATGATCCGGTGGGACATGTTCCTCTTCCTCTGGACAATCCTGGGAATATAGAGGACTGGGACATCCCTCGGGGGGATTTCTCTGACTGGATCCATCTATAGGAAATAACCAGAGAGACTGAATACATTATATATCTGATGATCAGATGATGGGGAGTCTAGCCGACCCTCAAAACAGTCCCCTACAATCAATGAAGATCTCCTCTTACCCGGTGATATGAGGGGCTGTGTATCCTCCATCATGACGTCCTTGTACAGATCCTTGTGTCCTTCCAAATACTCCCACTCCTCCATGGAGAAATAGACAGTGACGTCCTGACACCTTATAGGAACCTGACACACACAATATACCGTCATCCTCCAGACTCCTCCCTTGGCTGTATTATATAATGCCCCCATTCCCAGCAGCGCTCACCTCTCCGGTCAGCAGCTCAGTGATCCTGTGGGTAAGTTCTAGGATCTTCTGCTCATGTATCAGTGAATGAAGTGAAGGCTCAGTGATGGGGCTCTGGGTCCGGCTCCGTCCTCCTGACACATGGGGGGTCACACACTCACCAGACCACTTCTTCACTACCGTGTAATCCTGTGGATGGTGAGACACTGATCACTACATGGAGGCTAAGAATCCTTCACCTTTCCCGTCATTCCCCTGTTTATTACTAGAGATAGGAGTGACATCATGTGAACCTCTCACCTCCCCAGTTATCCAGTAGATGATCTCCATGGTGAGGTCTAATATCCGGGCAGCCATGTGGTCTCTGTCCTTCTCCATCCTTGGTGGGTCATTGATGGAAAGGACCGTCGTCTTTATCAGTGAGAGTCCTGTGCCTAAGGAGCCTGAGGGCGACAAGGACATCTTCCATGACGGGTCTCACTACTAGGGGATTATTGGAATTAGTGGCAGCATACAGGTGATTTTAGATTACTGATTATAATATGGCATGCTACATACAGGGGGCAACTGACTAAAAACTACAGGGTCACACAGGATACACTGCAGGGCACCACATACAGCAGCCGGTTCTCATCTTCCAGGACACTATAAATCTCCACCTTACCCTGAAGTAATGCCCTGATCCTCCAAGACATTAGCAGGAGTTTCCAATACAGATCTGCTCAACAGAAAGTCCCTTTCCACCATCTATTGTTTATCACCACCTTACATCAGTCCAGATTAGAAGACATCGCTCCGGTAATTTCTGCTTTTAACAATTTTTCTTTTTATTCACTAAATTACATTTGAAAATGACTTTTTAGGTCCTCAGACTACTGGTGAGAAATACAACCAGCTATTTGCAGGACACCACGGACCTACTGAACAATCTGTCAACCGTAGGTCCCCTCCTCAATGGCACCATCCTGGCCCCCATGGATGTAGAAATCTTATATTCCAAAATCCCACACGAAGATGGACTAACCGCCTGTCAGCCCCACCTTGAGCCCAATAGGGTTGCTTTTGAATCGGTGATACAACTCATAAGATTCATCCTTACACACGATTATTTCTCCTTTGGCAAAGAGCTATTCCTGCAACTCACCGGGACTGCCATGGGCAGAAAAATGGCACCGCAATATGCCAAACTTTTCATGGCAAAACTAGAGAGTGACTTTCTGGCCTCCTGCCCCAGAAAACCATTGGCCTACCTCCACTACACTGATGACATCATAATCATCTGGACCAACACCGAACAAGAACTAATAAAATTCCATGAAAGATTCTTGCATGACTGGGAAGTATAAGAAATCTATACCACAGATAACACTGCTGGCCTGGTGACCCCCCGACACTAATTCAGGCACCATAAAACATTCACATCTTTATCAGTGGACTATTTAAGCATTTATTTCTCTACTCATTCTGTTCTGGTATTGTTTTTAAGTGCAAATTAATCACATCATATCTGTGCCTTGTCATATGTATGCATGTGTGTATATATATATATATAGTGAGGGATTAGCATTTAGGATCGGTAGCAACCTGGACATAAGCAGTCAGAGACAGTGACACATAGGTACGGGTGGTGGGGAGCGAACCAGACGACCTCTGCACACTTTGCGCCAGGAGAGCATTAGTCTCGGCCTGAGCTCTCAATTGCCTCCTCATGGATCTTTTGCTGGATCGCCGCCACTTGTTGCTGCTGGACCAACGCTTGCTGTTGCTGCACGTTCATTTGTACCAGCTGCTTTATCAGTTCCTCCATCTTGGCTGTATCTGCTGGCTGTGCCGTTGCAGCTTTCACCCAGGACATGGGGGGTTACCGCACTCTCCAGTCAATCTCTCTTGGGCGGTTGCCCTTAGCAACGGTTCTCCAGCTGCAGCAAAATGTCCATTAATTGGTGTATGTCTCTTTAAGACCGCTGCCCGCATCCAAACACCATATGTGAGGGATTAGCATTTAGGATCGGTAGCAACCTGGGCATAAGCAGTCAGAGACAGTGACACATAGGATAAAGTCTTTAGTCCAGGCTTTGCCTGGGTTTATTTCCAAGCAAACAAAAGCAAAATACAGGCCTTAACATCAGGCAAACATAACATAAATCCTGCTCGTCTGAGCACTTACTATACATGTAGCGTCCCTGTCTACACACTGTTAACAAATAGCTCCTGCACACAGCCAGCCAGGACTCTCAGACCTGCAAAGGTCTCAGCTCTCCTGCTGGCCCTGTAGGCCCAGGCTTTATATGGCCTGGTACCAGCCCCATCTGGTACGTGGGAGTGACCATCCCACCCTTCACTTTGGTCACTCCAGGAAAAGCCGGCCCGGATTATGCGGCTTGGAGCCACTTACTCACTACAACGTGCTAGTGGCTTAATGCCACTAACACTAAACTGCCGGCTTCCTCCACCGAGCCCAGGCTGCTCGGTGGCATGCATCTGACCAAGTGCTCCCCAAGGCAGCATAGGAGAGCATCCTCGGTGACACATACCTGCCCTCCAGCACCTTGCCGGTCACTGTCTCACATACCCTCCCCCTTTGTTCGAGCCTGTGGGGTCGGACACCTTTCGCTGTCATGCAATGCGTCCTTGATAAGGCATCGGCATTGCCCTGTAGCTTTCCGGCCCTGTGCTCTACCGAAAAACTAAAGTTTTGAAGGGTCAGGAACCATCTAGTGACTCTGGCATTTCTTTCTTTTGCCTGTGACATCCAAGTTAAGGGGGAGTGGTCTGTGATCAGCCTGAAGTGCCGACCTAGCAGGTAGTATTTTAGGGATTCCAGGGCCCACTTGATGGCTAGGCACTCCCGTTCAACAATACTGTAATTTTTTTCCGGCGGCGTGAGCTTCCTGCTCAGATAAATTATGGGATGTTCCTCTCCTTCTACTTCCTGGGACAGAACTGCTCCCAGTCCCACATCGGACGCGTCTGTTTGGACAATAAATTCTCTTTTAAAATTGGGTGTGACTAACACTGGACGTTTACAGAGGGCCCGTTTTAACTCTTGGAACGCCTTTTCTGCTTCAGGGTTCCACTTGACCATGACTGACTTACTGTTCTTGGTCAAGTCTGTTAGGGGCACTGCTATGCTCGCAAAGTTTTGCACGAACCGCCTATAGTACCCTACAATGCCTAAAAAGGCTCTCACCTGCTTTTTAGTTGTGGGTTGTGGCCAGTTCTGAACGGCTTCAACTTTATTGACCTGGGGTTTTATAATACCCCTACCTATTATATACCCCAGGTATCGGGCTTCTTCAAGACCCAGGGCGCACTTCTTTGGGTTTGCTGTGAGCCCTGCTTTTCTAAGGGAGTTCAGTACTGCCTCTACCTTGGGTAGATGGCTGTCCCAGTCTTCGCTAAAGATGATGATATCATCTAAATATGCTGACGCATATTGCCGATGGGGTTTGAGTATGATATCCATCAATCTTTGGAAGGTTGCTGGGGCTCCATGCAAACCGAAGGGTAGGCAGATGTACTGAAACAACCCTTCTGGTGTGGCAAACGCAGTCTTTTCTTTCGTGCTCTCTGTAAGGGGAACCTGCCAGTAGCCTTTAGTAAAGTCGAGAGTGGAAAAGTACCTGGCATGACCCAGTCTCTCAATCAACTCGTCCACTCTCGGCATTGGGTATGCGTCAAATTTTGACACGTTGTTTAGCTTCCGGAAGTTGTTACAGAAGCGCAGAGAGCCATCAGGTTTTGGTATCAGCACGATAGGGCTGGACCATTCGCTTTTCGACTCCTCAATTACTCCGAGGTCTAGCATTTTCTTGACCTCCTCTGAGATGGCTCATCTGCGGGCTTCTGGAACCCTGTACGGTTTCAACTGAACCTTTACCCCTGGTTCAGTTATAATGTTGTGTTTTATGACACCAGTACGCCCTGGTATATCAGAGAACACATCTGAATTACGCTGTATAAATTCCCTCGACTCTTGTTGTTGGGATTTGGACAGGGACCCTGATACGCACACCTCTGGGACCGCACCATGGGGGGTGCTCACTGCAGTCAGGGCTTCTCTGTCCTTCCATGGCTTAATTAGGTTTACATGGTACAATTGTTCTGGTTTCCGCCTACCTGGCTGGTATACCTTATAATTTACCTCTCCGACTTTCTCAATTATGTCATAGGGCCCTTGCCATTTTGCTAGGAATTTACTTTCTAGGGTGGGCACCAACACTAGTACCCGATCCCCAGGGTTGAAGGTTCTCACCTTGGCGGACCGGTTATATACCCGGCTTTGGGCTTCTTGAGCCTGCTGTAAATGTTCTTTAACAATGGGCATGACCGCTGCAATTCGATCTTGCATGAGGGAGATGTGTTCAATAACACTCCTGTAGGGGGTGGACTCGTGCTCCCAGGTCTCCTTAGCTACATCAAGGAGCCCTTGGGGATGTCTACCATACACTAATTCAAAGGGAGAGAACCCAGTGGAGGATTGTGGGACTTCACGGATTGAGAACATCAAATATGGCAGCAGACAGTCCCAGTCCTTCCCATCCTTATTGACTACCTTTTTTAGCATGCTTTTCAGGGTCCTATTAAATCTCTCAACCAGACCATCCGTCTGTGGGTGGTACACCGACGTCCGTAAGTGCTTAATATTCAGCAGCTTACACAATTCCTTCATGACCTTTGACATAAAGGGGGTTCCTTGGTCCGTCAGGATCTCTTTTGGTATGCCCGTGCGGGAGAACATGTGAAGTAGTTCCTTTGCAATACCCTTGGATGACGTATTGCGTAAAGGAACGGCTTCGAGGTAACGGGTGGCATAGTCTACAACCACTAATATATGTTGGTGACCCCGGGCAGACTTTACCAAGGGCCCAACTAGGTCCATAGCGACCCGCTCAAACGGCACCTCTATGATGGGCAAGGGCACTAAGGGGCTCCGGTAATGGGGCATAGGAGCTGTTATCTGACACTCCGGGCACGACTCACAGTAACGTTTTACATCACCATGTACCCCTGGCCAGAAAAAACGCTGAAGGATGCGTTCCTTAGTCTTTTCGCTGCCGAGATGACCTCCCAGCACATGCTTGTGCGCTAGGTCTAAGACCATCCTGCGATAAGACTGAGGTACCACCAGCTGTTCCACCACCTCCCCACGGACCTTGTCAACCTGATACAACAACTCTTGATTGACTGCCAGGTGTGGAAACACAGTATCAGCCCCCGGGAATTGAGTACTTTAACATTTTCCCTGGCCTTTACTAAGGTGCGGTCTCGGAGCTGCTCAGTTCCGAAATTGGCACGTGAGACCTCTAAGTCAGGCATAGCAACCACTTCGTCCTGTACCTCTGTCTCACCCGCTAGTACTGTTAAGGGAAAGTTATCCCCATCCTCTGGGGTCACCCCTACTGCTGGGACCGTACCCTCAGGGTCAAACGGTTCTGGACACACATCATGTACATTTGTATTATCATGAACCTTATTTGCAGACGACCCTCGGTGTCGCCACAAGTCCCAAAATAGGGGAAAGTCTCTCCCGAGGATCACGGTGTGCATTAAAGATTTCACGACGCCCACCTCATGGGTGAGAAGGCCACACGAAGTATCAAGTCTTACAAGGGCAATAGGGTACTCCTTGGTGTCCCCATGCACACAAACAACCCCCATGCGACGGCCGGTGAAGGTTGTGGGGTCGACCAGGCCGGAGTGCACCAGCGTAACCAAGCTCCGAGTCCAGTAGAGCTGTCACCGCAAAGTCATTCACCTTTAGGTGACATAATGATCGATCAGTCTCTGACGCAGTCTCTGCAGAACATACTGGCCGTGCGAACATCGACCTCCGCCGGGCAGAGTCACAGTCCATTGGTTCCACGGTAAGTGGACAGTTGGCAGCAATATGCCCGGGCTCACGACAGCGCCAACATAGTACGGGGCCCCGGTCCCCTTGGGGTTCTACCCGGGACCGGACTGTCCAGTTGGGACTCCTCTTTTGTCCCACATGATCCCCCTCTGAGCCGCCTCCCTTTGGGACATTTTTGACACCCCTTACATACGGAACAGTCTTACCCGGTGCTCCGGCCGACTTGCTGTTCCCGGGGTTGGAACATCGAGGGGGCACGGCTTGCAGTAAGTCCTCCGTGGCTTTATACCTCTCGACGAGGCTCACGAGTTGGTCCACGTCCTGGGGACCTCCTTGTCCCACCCAGCGCTGGATTGCGGGGGGCAGCGAGCGTATAAACTTATCCAGAACCACCTTCTGTACGATCTCTGCCGGGGACGACTCCTCCGGCTGCAGCCACTTTCTCACCAGGTGGAACAGGTCGTACATCTGGGAGCGAGCTGGCAGGTGGTCAGCAAAAGTCCAGGCATGTACGCGTCGGGCCCGCACATGGGTGTCCACGCCCAAGCGTGCCAGGATCTCACCTTTGAGCCTATTATAGTCCTTGGCATCCTGCTCACCGAGGTCAAAGTAGGCCTTTTGGGGTTCTCCCGTCAGGAAAGGCGCTACTGCCTCAGCCCACTGAGGCGCCGGTAACTTCTCCCTCTCGGCCACTCTCTCAAAGACCGCGAGATAGGCCTCGATGTCATCGGTGGCCGTCATCTTTTGTAAGGCCGTCTGTACCGCGGTACGGGTGGTGGGGAGCGAACCAGACGACCTCTGCACACTTTGCGCCAGGAGAGCATTAGTCTCGGCCTGAGCTCTCATGGCCTCCTCATGGATCTTTTGCTGGGTCGCCGCCACTTGTTGCTGCTGGGCCAACGCTTGCTGTTGCTGCACGTTCATTTGTACCAGCTGCTTTATCAGTTCCTCCATCTTGGCTGTATCTGCTGGCTGTGCCGTTGCAGCTTTTACCCAGGACATGGGGGGTTACCGCACTCTCCAGTCAATCTCTCTTGGGCGGTTGCCCTTAGCAACGGTTCTCCAGCTGCTGCAGCAAAATGTCCATTAATTGGTGTATGTCTCTTTAAGACCGCTGCCCGCATCCAAACACCATATGTGAGGGATTAGCGTTTAGGATTGGTAGCAACCTGGGCATAAGCAGTCAGAGACAGTGACACATAGGATAAAGTCTTTAGTCCAGGCTTTGCCTGGGTTTATTTCCAAGCAAACAAAAGCAAAAGACAGGCCTTAAAGGGGTTGTCCCGCGGCAGCAAGTCGGTCTATACACTTCTGTATGGCCATATTAATGCACTTTGTAATGTACATCGTGCATTAATTATGAGCCATACAGAAGTTATCAAAAGTTTTATACTTACCTGCTCCGTTGCTGGCGTCCTCGTCTCCATGGTGCCGACTAATATTCGGCCTCCGATGGCCAAATTAGCCGCGCTTGCGCAGTCCGGGTCTTCTGCTGTATTCAATGGAGCCGCTCGTGCAGAATGCCGGCTCCGTGTAGCTCCGCCCCGTCACGTGCCGATTCCAGCCAATCAGGACACTGGAATCGGCAATGGACCGCACAGAAGAGCTGCGGTCCACGGAGGGAGCAGACCCCGGCGGCCATCTTCAGCAGGTGAGTATGAAGACGCCGGACCGCCGGGATTCAGGTAAGCACTCTCCGGTTTGTTTTTTTAACCCCTGCATCGGGGTTGTCTCGCGCCGAACGGGGGGGGGGGGGGGGGGGTTAAAAAAAAAAAAAAACGTTTCGGCGCGGGACAACCCCTTTAACATCAGGCAAACATAACGTAAATCCTGCTCGTCTGAGCACTTACTATACATGTAGCGTCCCTGTCTACACACTGTTAACAAATAGCTCCTGCACACAGCCAGCCAGGACTCTCAGACCTGCAAAGGTCTCAGCTCTCCTGCTGGCCCTGTAGGCCCAGGCTTTATATGGCCTGGTACCAGCCCCACCTGGTACGTGGGAGTGACCATCCCACCCTTCACTTTGGTCACTCCAGGAAAAGCCGGCCCGGATTATGCGGCTTGGAGTCACTTACTCACTACAACGTGCTAGTGGCTTAATGCCACTAACACTAAACTGCCGGCTTCCTCCACCGAGCCCAGGCTGCTCGGTGGCACGTATCTGCCCAAGCGCTCCCCAAGGCAGCATAGGAGAGCATCCTAGGCGAGATATACCTTCCCTCCAGCACCTTGCCGCTCACCGTCTCACAATATATATATATACACATGCCTCTTCGGATCTATTTCATTATGCCTGAGGAAGAACCCTGAGAGGTTCGAAAGCTCGCTAAAACATCATGTATTTTTGTTTTCCATTAATAAGTATCATATCTACAAGATTACTTGGTTTGTCTTAATGAGAACAATCACACTTTGAGTTACAACACTGATAATTTTCAGCTCATGTGGAAATACACCGTCTTATATATATACACACTGTATACAACAAAATAAATACATTATATATACACACACACATTATATTAACTGTATAATATAACTATTACATACATTATATATACACACACATGTATTATATAACTATATACACCCTCTAGTACATATATACACTGTATACAGAATTATACATACATTATATATATACACCTGTATTATATAACTATATACCCCCTCTAGTACATATATACACTGTATACAGGATAATACATACATTATATATAAACACCTGTATTATATAACTATATACACCCTCTAGTACATATATACACTGTATACAGGATAATACATACATTATATACACACCTGTATTATATAACTATATACACCCTCTAGTACATATATACACTGTATACAGGATAATACATACATTATATACACACACCTGTATTATATAACTATATACCCCCTCTAGTACATATATACACTGTATACAGGATAATACATACATTATATATGCACACACACCTGTATTATATAACTATATACACCTCTAGTACATATATACACTGTATACAGGATAATACACACATTATATATACACACCTGTATTATATTACTATATACCCCCACTAGTACATATATACACTGTATACAGGGTAATACATACATTATATATACACACCTGTATTATATAACTATATACCCCCTCTAGTACATATATACACTGTATACAGGATAATACATACATTATATACACACCCCTGTATTATATAACTATATACACCGTCTAGTACATATATACACTGTATACAGGATAATACATACATTATATATACCCACCTGTATTATATAACTATATACACCCTCTAGTACATATACACACTGTATACAGGATAATACATACATTATATACACACCTGTATTATATAACTATATACACCCTCTAGTACATATATACACTGTATACAAGATAATACATACATTATATACACACCTGTATTATATAACTATATACACCCTCTAGTACATATATACACTGTATACAGGATAATACATACATTATATATACACACCTGTATTATATAACTATATATACCCTCTAGTACATATATACACTGTATACAGGATAATACATACATTATATACACACCTGTATTATATAACTATATACCCCCTCTAGTACATATATACACTGTATACAGGATAACACATACATTATATATACACACCTGTATTATATAACTATATACACCTCTAGTACATATATACACTGTATACAGGAGAATACATACATTATATATACACACACCTGTATTATATAACTATATACACCCTCTAGTACATATATACACTGTATACAGGATAATACATACATTATATATACACACCTGTATTATATAACTATATACACCCTCTAGTACATATATACACTGTATACAGGATAATACATACATTATATATACACACCTGTATTATATAACTATATACACCCTCTAGTACATATATACACTGTATACAGGATAATACATACATTATATATACACACCTGTATTATATAACTATATACACCCTCTAGTACATATATACACTGTATACAGGATAATACATACATTATATACACACACCTGTATTATATACACTATATACCCCCTCTAGTATATATATACACTGTATACAGGATAATACATACATTATATATACACACCTGTATTATATAACTATATACCCCCTCTAGTACATATATACACTGTATACAGGATAATACATACATTATATACACACCTGTATTATATAACTATATACACCCTCTAGTACATATATACACTGTATACAGGATAATACATACATTATATACACACACCTGTATTATATACACTATATACCCCCTCTAGTACATATATACACACTGTATACAGGATAATACATACATTATATATACACACACCTATATTATATAACTATATACACCCTCTAGTACATATATACACTGTATACAAGATAATACATACATTATATACACACCTGTATTATATAACTATATATACCCTCTAGTACATATATACACTGTATACAGGATAATACATACATTATATACACACCTGTATTATATAACTATATACACCCTCTAGTACATATATACACTGTATACAGGATAATACATACATTATATACACACACCTGTATTATATACACTATATACCCCCTCTAGTACATATATACACACTGTATACAGGATAATACATACATTATATATACACACACCTATATTATATAACTATATACACCCTCTAGTACATATATACACTGTATACAAGATAATACATACATTATATATACACACACCTGTATTATATAACTGTATACACCCTCTAGTACATATATACACTGTATACAGGATAATACATACATTATATATACACACACACCTGTATTATATAACTATATACACCCTCTAGTACATATATACACTATATACAGGATAATACATACATTATATATACACGCCTGTATTATATAACTATATACACCTCTAGTACATATATACACTGTATACAGGATAATACATACATTATATACACACACCTGTATTATATAACTATATACACCTCTAGTACATATATACACTGTATACAGGGTAATACATACATTATATATACACACCTGTATTATATAACTATATACACCTCTAGTACATATATACACACTGTATACAGGATAATACATACATTATATACACACACCTGTATTATATAACTATATACCCCCTCTAGTACATATATACACTGTATACAGGATAATACATACATTATATACCCACCTGTATTATATAACTATATACACCTCTAGTACATATATACACTGTATACAGGATAATACATACATTATATATACACACCTGTATTATATAACTATATATACCCTCTAGTACATATATACACTGTATACAGGATAATACATACATTATATATACACACCTGTATTATATAACTATATACCCCCTCTAGTACATATATACACTGTATACAGGATAATACATACATTATATATACACATCTGTATTATATAACTATATACACCTCTAGTACATATATACACTGTATACAGGATAATACATACATTATATATACACACACCTGTATTACATAACTATATACACCCTCTAGTATATATACACACTGTATACAGGATAATACATACATTATATATACACACCTGTATTATATAACTATATACACCCTCTAGTACATGTATACACTGTATACAGGATAATACATACATTATATACACACACCTGTATTATATAACTATATACCCCCTCTAGTACATATATACACTGTATACAGGATAATACATACATTATATATACACACCTGTATTATATTACTATAAACACCCTCTAGTACATATATACACTGTATACAGGATAATACATACATTATATACACACACCTCTATTATATAACTATATACACCTCTAGTACATATATACACTGTATACAGGATAATACATACATTATATACACACACCTGTATTATATAACTATATACACCCTCTAGTACATATATACACTGTATACAGGATAATACATACATTATATATACACACCTGTATTATATTACTATAAACACCCTCTAGTACATATATACACTGTATACAGGATAATACATACATTATATATACACACCTGTATTATATAACTATATACACCTCTAGTACATATATACACTGTATACAGGATAATACATGCATTATATACACCCACCTGTATTATATAACTATATACACCCTATAGTACATATATACACTGTATACAGGATAATACATACATTATATATACACACCCACCTGTATTATATAACTATATACCCCCTCTAGTACATACACACTGTATACAGGATAATACATACATTATATACACACACCTGTATTATATAACTATATACACCCTCTAGTACATATACACACTGTATACAGGATAATACATACATTATATACACACCTGTATTATATAACTATATACACCCTCTAGTACATATACACTGTATACAGGATAATACATACATTATATATACACACCTGTATTATATAACTATATACACCCTCTAGTACATATATACACTGTATACAGGATAATACATACATTATATATACACACCTGTATTATATAACTATATACACCCTCTAGTACATATACACTGTATACAGGATAATACATACATTATATATACACACCTGTATTATATAACTATATACACCCTCTAGTACATATACACTGTATACAGGATAATACATACATTATATATACACACACCTGTATTATATAACTATATACACCCTCTAGTACATATATACACTGTATACAGGATAATACATACATTATATACACACCTGTATTATATAACTATATACACCTCTAGTACATATATACACTGTATACAGGATAATACATACATTATATATACACACACCTGTATTATATAACTATATACACCCTCTAGTACATATATACACTGTATACAGGATAATACATATATTATATATACTCATCTGTACTATATAACTATATACCTCCTCTAGTACATATATACACTGTATACAGGATAATACATATATTATATATACACATCTGTACTATATAACTATATACCCCCTCTAGTACATATATACACTGTATACAGGATCATACATACATTATATACACACACCTGTATTATATAACTATATACACCCTCTAGTACATATATACACTGTATACAGGATCATACATACATTATATACACACCTGTATTATATAACTATATACACCCTCTAGTACATATATACACTGTATACAGGATAATACATACATTATATACACACACCTGTATTATATAACTATATACACCCTCTAGTACATATATACACTGTATACAGGATAATACATACATTATATGTACACACACCTGTATTATATAACTATATACCCCTCTAGTACATATATACACTGTATACAGGATAATACATACATTATATATACACACACCTGTATTATATAACTATATACCCCCTCTAGTACATGTATACACTGTATACAGGATACTAAATACATTATATATACACACCTGTATTATATAACTATATACACCCTCTAGTACATATACACTGTATACAGGATCATACATACATTATATACACACCTGTATTATATAACTATATACACCCTCTAGTACATATATACACTGTATACAGGATAATACATACATTATATATACACACACACCTGTATTATATAACTATATACACCCTCTAGTACATATATACACTGTATACAGGATAATACATACATTATATATACACACCTGTATTATATAACTATATACACCCTCTAGTACATATATACACTATATACAGGATAATACATACATTATATATACACACCTGTATTATATAACTATATACCCCCTCTAGTACATATATACACTGTATACAGGATAATACATACATTATATATACACACCTGTATTATATAACTATATACCCCCTCTAGTACATATATACACTGTATACAGGATAATACATACATTATATATACACACCTGTATTATATAACTATATACCCCCTCTAGTACATATATACACTGTATACAGGATAATACATACATTATATATACACTGTATACAGGATAATACATACATTATATACACACCTGTATTATATAACTATATACACCCTCTAGTACATATATACACTGTATACAGGATAATACATACATTATATACCCACCTGTATTATATAACTATATACACCCTCTAGTACATATATACACTGTATACAGGATAATACATACATTATATATACACACCTGTATTATATAACTATATACACCCTCTAGTACATATATACACTGTATACAGGATAATAAATACATTATATATACACACCTGTATTATATTACTATATACCCCCTCTAGTACATATATACACTGTATACAGAATAATACATACATTATATATACATCCTCTAGTACATATACAGACTGTATACATGATAATATTCACACCTGTATTATATATCAGCAGCCTGATTCCTCCAGGACCTTTGGTGATGTCACAGTCATGTGATCATTACATATATTGGATAGTTGGTGGGATTGATAGCCGCTGCAGGACCTTTCAGAGATCACATTAGTCACGTGACAGGTTGTGGCGTCTTCACTACTTTAGTCCTCGCTCATGCAGATCACATGACCGTGACATCACCAAAGGTCCTGCAGTGACAAGGCTATAACGTGTACAGGTAAATGTGTGCCCGGCCCTCGGACTAGTTCTCTCTATAGACCACCCATCAGCGGAGCCGCAGGTTAACCCTTTCCAATCCAATTTGTATTTGGTTTTGCTAGGGGGCTTACTCTTTTTCTGCTGTTATACAACGGCGCTATCTGCTGGCTAAACCCTGTACTGCATGAGGTGACACGTTGGATGGGCAGCATCCGACAGCAGAGGGGCTGGCATTATACAGTAAGAGAACCCCGACAGACGTCTTCCAACATCGGAGCTGTACAGCCTTAAATCATAATGTCTTCAGAGGTCAGATGGTGGATTGGAAAGGGTTAAACAATTCTTTACTAAACCTTACCCTCCAGCTGAGCCCCTCTTCACATCCGCTGTCTTATCTATATATATGCTGAACCCGGGGGGCGTACACTGTATATACAGCCTGCACAGTAGAATCGCTGTCTTATCTATATATATGCTGAACCCGGGGGGCGTACACTGTATATACAGCCTGCACAGTAGAATCGCTGTCTTATCTATATATATGCTGAACCCGGGGGACGTACACTGTATATACAGCCTGCACAGTAGAATCACTGTCTTATCTATATATATGCTGAACCCGGGGGCATACACCGTATATACAGCCTGCACAGTAGAATCGCTGTCTTATCTATATATATGCTGAACCCGGGGGGCGTACACTGTATATACAGCCTGCACAGTAGAATCGCTGTCTTATCTATATATATGCTGAACCCGGGGGCGTACACTGTATATACAGCCTGCACAGTAGAATCGCTGTCTTATCTATATATATGCTGAACCCGGGGGGCGTACACTGTATATACAGCCTGTGCAGTAGAATCGCTGTCTTATCTATATATATGCTGAACCCGGGGGCGTACACCGTATATACAGCCTGCACAGTAGAATCACTGTCTTATCTATATATATGCTGAACCCGGGGGCATACACCGTATATACAGCCTGCACAGTAGAATCGCTGTCTTATCTATATATATGCTGAACCCGGGGGGCGTATACTGTATATACAGCCTGCACAGTAGAATCGCTGTCTTATCTATATATATGCTGAACCCGGGGGCGTACACTGTATATACAGCCTGCACAGTAGAATCGCTGTCTTATCTATATATATGCTGAACCCGGGGGGCGTACACTGTATATACAGCCTGTGCAGTAGAATCGCTGTCTTATCTATATATATATGCTGATCCCGGGGGCGTACACTGTATATACAGCCTGCACAGTAGAATCGCTGTCTTATCTATATATATATGCTGATCCCGGGGGCGTACACTGTATATACAGCCTGCACAGTAGAATCGCTGTCTTATCTATATATATGCTGAACCCGGGGGCGTACACTGTATATACAGCCTGCACAGTAGAATCGCTGTCTTATCTATATATATATGCTGAACCCGGGGGACGTACACTGTATATACAGCCTGCACAGTAGAATCGCTGTCTTATCAATATATATGCTGAACCCGGGGGCGTACACTGTATATACAGCCTGCACAGTAGAATCACTGTCTTATCTATATATATGCTGAACCCGGGGGCGTACACTGTATATACAGCCTGCACAGTAGAATCACTGTCTTATCTATATATATGCTGAACCCGGGGGCGTACACCGTATATACAGCCTGCACAGTAGAATCGCTGTCTTATCTATATATATGCTGACCCCGGGGGGCGTACACTGTATATACAGCCTGCACAGTAGAATCACTGTCTTATCTATATATATGCTGACCCCGGGGGGCATACACCGTATATACAGCCTGCACAGTAGAATCACTGTCTTATCTATATATATGCTGAACCCCGGGGGCGTACACTGTATATACAGCCTGCACAGTAGAATCGCTGTCTTATCTATATATATGCTGAACCCGGGGGCGTACACCGTATATACAGCCTGCACAGTAGAATCGCTGTCTTATCTATATATATGCTGAACCCGGGGGGCGTATACTGTATATACAGCCTGCACAGTAGAATCGCTGTCTTATCTATATATATGCTGAACCCGGGGGCGTACACCGTATATACAGCCTGCACAGTAGAATCGCTGTCTTATCTATATATATATGCTGAACCCGGGGGACGTACACTGTATATACAGCCTGCACAGTAGAATCGCTGTCTTATCAATATATATGCTGAACCCGGGGGCGTACACTGTATATACAGCCTGCACAGTAGAATCGCTGTCTTATCTATATATATATGCTGATCCCGGGGGCGTACACTGTATATACAGCCTGCACAGTAGAATCGCTGTCTTATCTATATATATGCTGAACCCGGGGGCGTACACTGTATATACAGCCTGCACAGTAGAATCACTGTCTTATCTATATATATGCTGAACCCGGGGGCGTACACCGTATATACAGCCTGCACAGTAGAATCGCTGTCTTATCTATATATATGCTGACCCCGGGGGGCGTACACTGTATATACAGCCTGCACAGTAGAATCGCTGTCTTATCTATATATATACTGACCCCGGGGGGCGTACACCGTATATACAGCCTGCACAGTAGAATCGCTGTCTTATCAATATATATGCTGAACCCGGGGGCGTACACTGTATATACAGCCTGCACAGTAGAATCGCTGTCTTATCTATATATATATGCTGAACCCGGGGGCGTACACTGTATATACAGCCTGCGCAGTAGAATCGCTGTCTTATCTATATATATATGCTGAACCCGGGGGCGTACACTGTATATACAGCCTGCGCAGTAGAATCGCTGTCTTATCTATATATATGCTGAACCCGGGGGGCGTACACTGTATATACAGCCTGCACAGTAGAATCGCTGTCTTATCTATATATATACTGACCCCGGGGGGCGTACACCGTATATACAGCCTGCGCAGTAGAATCGCTGTCTTATCTATATATATATGCTGAACCCGGGGGCGTACACCGTATATACAGCCTGCACAGTAGAATCGCTGTCTTATCAATATATATTCTGAACCCGGGGGCGTACACCGTATATACAGCCTGCACAGTAGAATCGCTGTCTTATCTATATATATGCTGAACCCGGGGGCGTACACTGTATATACAGCCTGCACAGTAGAATCGCTGTCTTATCTATATATATGCTGAACCCGGGGGCGTACACCGTATATACAGCCTGCACAGTAGAATCGCTGTCTTATCTATATATATGCTGAACCCGGGGGGGGCGTACACCGTATATACAGCCTGCACAGTAGAATCTCTGTCTTATCTATATATATGCTGAACCCGGGGGGCGTACACTGTATATACAGCCTGCACAGTAGAATCGCTGTCTTATCTATATATATACTGACCCCGGGGGGCGTACACCGTATATACAGCCTGCACAGTAGAATCGCTGTCTTATCTATATATATGCTGACCCCGGGGGGCGTACACTGTATATACAGCCTGTGCAGTAGAATCGCTGTCTTATCTATATATATATATATGCTGAACCCGGGGCGTACACTGTATATACAGCCTGCACAGTAGAATCGCTGTCTTATCTATATATATATATGCTGAACCCGGGGCGTACACTGTATATACAGCCTGCACAGTAGAATCGCTGTCTTATCTATATATATATATGCTGAACCCGGGGGGCGTACACCGTATATACAGCCTGTGCAGTAGAATCGCTCTTATCTATATATATATATATATATATATATATATATATATATACTGAACCCGGGGGCGTACACCGTATATACAGCCTGCACAGTAGAATCGCTGTCTTATCTATATATATATGCTGAACCCGGGGGGCGTACACTGTATATACAGCCTGCGCAGTAGAATCGCTGTCTTATCTATATATATACTGAACCCGGGGGGCGTACACTGTATATACAGCCTGCACAGTAGAATCACTGTCTTATCTATATATATGCTGAACCCGGGGGTGTACACCGTATATACAGCCTGCACAGTAGAATCGCTGTCTTATCTATATATATGCTGAACCCGGGGGCGTACACTGTATATACAGCCTGCACAGTAGAATCGCTGTCTTATCTATATATATGCTGAACCCGGGGGTGTACACTGTATATACAGCCTGCACAGTAGAATCGCTGTCTTATCTATATATATATATGCTGAACCCGGGGGGCGTACACTGTATATACAGCCTGCACAGTAGAATCGCTGTCTTATCTATATATATGCTGAACCCGGGGGGCGTACACTGTATATACAGCCTGCACAGTAGAATCGCTGTCTTATCTATATATATGCTGAACCCGGGGGGCGTACACTGTATATACAGCCTGCACAGTAGAATCACTGACTTATCTATATATATATGCTGAACCCGGGGGGCGTACACTGTATATACAGCCTGCGCAGTAGAATCGCTGTCTTATCTATATATATATGCTGAACCCGGGGGGCGTACACTGTATATACAGCCTGCGCAGTAGAATCGCTGTCTTATCTATATATATGCTGAACCCGGGGGGCGTACACTGTATATACAGCCTGCGCAGTAGAATCGCTGTCTTATCTATATATATATGCTGAACCCGGGGGGCGTACACCGTATATACAGCCTGCACAGTAGAATCGCTGTCTTATCTATATATATATGCTGAACCCGGGGGGCGTACACTGTATATACAGCCTGCACAGTAGAATCGCTGTCTTATCTATATATATGCTGAACCCGGGGGTGTACACCGTATATACAGCCTGCACAGTAGAATCGCTGTCTTATCTATATATATGCTGAACCCGGGGGCGTACACTGTATATACAGCCTGCACAGTAGAATCGCTGTCTTATCTATATATATGCTGAACCCGGGGGCGTACACCGTATATACAGCCTGCACAGTAGAATCGCTGTCTTATCTATATATATGCTGAACCCGGGGGCGTACACCGTATATACAGCCTGCACAGTAGAATCGCTGTCTTATCTATATATATACTGACCCCGGGGGCGTACACTGTATATACAGCCTGCACAGTAGAATCACCATCTTATCTATATATATATACACACACACACACGGAACCCGGGGGCGTGCACTGTATATACAGCCTGCGCAGTAGAATCGCTGTCTTATCTATATATATGCTGAACCCGGGGGGCGTACACCGTATATACAGCCTGCACAGTAGAATCGCTGTCTTATCCATATATATATATATGCTGAACCCGGGGGGCGTGCACTGTATATACAGCCTGCGCAGTAGAATCGCTGTCTTATCTATATATATGCTGAACCCGGGGGGCGTACACTGTATATACAGCCTGCACAGTAGAATCGCTGTCTTATCTATATATATGCTGAACCCGGGGGCGTACACTGTATATACAGCCTGCACAGTAGAATCGCTGTCTTATCTATATATATGCTGAACCCGGGGGGCGTACACTGTATATACAGCCTGCGCAGTAGAATCGCTGTCTTATCTATATATATATATATATATGCTGAACCCGGGGGGTGTACACTGTATATACAGCCTGCACAGTAGAATCGCTGTTTTATCTATATATGCTGATCCCGGGGGCGTACACCGTATATACAGCCTGCGCAGTAGAATCGCTGTCTTATCTATATATATGCTGAACCCGGGGGCGTACACTGTATATACAGCCTGCACAGTAGAATCGCTGTCTTATCTATATATATATATGTTGAACCCCGGGGGCGTACACGGTATATACAGCCTGCACAGTAGAATCACTGTCTTATCTATATATATATGCTGAACCCGGGGGCGTACACCGTATATACAGCCTGCACAGTAGAATCGCTGTCTTATCTATATATATGCTGAACCCCGGGGGCGTACACTGTATATACAGCCTGCACAGTAGAATCGCTGTCTTATCTATATATATATATGCTGAACCCGGGGGGCGTACACTGTATATACAGCCTGCACAGTAGAATCGCTGTTTTATCTATATATACTGAACCCGGGGCGTACACTGTATATACAGCCTGCACAGTAGAATCGCTGTCTTATCTATATATATGCTGAACCCGGGAGCGTACACGGTATATACAGCCTGCACAGTAGAATCGCTGTCTTATCTATATATATATGCTGAACCCGGGGGGCGTACACTGTATATACAGCCTGCACAGTAGAATCGCTGTCTTATCTATATATATGCTGAACCCGGGGGGCGTACACCGTATATACAGCCTGCACAGTAGAATCGCTGTCTTATCTATATATATATATATATGCTGAACCCGGGGGCGTACACTGTATATACAGCCTGCACAGTAGAATCGCTGTCTTATCTATATATATGCTGAACCCGGGGGGCGTACACCGTATATACAGCCTGCGCAGTAGAATCGCTGTCTTATCTATATATATGCTGAACCCGGGAGCGTACACTGTATATACAGCCTGCGCAGTAGAATCGCTGTCTTATCTATATATATGCTGAACCCGGGAGCGTACACTGTATATACAGCCTGCACAGTAGAATCGCTGTCTTATCTATATATATATATGTTGAACCCCGGGGGCGTACACGGTATATACAGCCTGCACAGTAGAATCACTGTCTTATCTAATATATATATATATATGCTGAACCCGGGGGCGTACACTGTATATACAGCCTGCGCAGTAGAATCGCTGTCTTATCTATATATATGCTGAACCCGGGGGCGTACACCGTATATACCGCCTGCGCAGTAGAATTGCTGTCTTATCTATATGCTGAACCCGGGGACGTACACTGTATATACAGCCTGCACAGTAGAATCACTGTCTTATCTATATATATGCTGAACCCGGGGGCGTACACCGTATATACAGCCTGCGCAGTAGAATCGCTGTCTTATCTATATATATGCTGAAGCCGGGGGGCGTACACCGTATATACAGCCTGCACAGTAGAATCGCTGTCTTATCTATATATATGCTGAACCCGGGGGGCGTACACCGTATATACAGCCTGCACAGTAGAATCGCTGTCTTATCTATATATATGCTGAACCCGGGGGCGTACACTGTATATACAGCCTGCACAGTAGAATCGCTGTCTTATCTATATATATGCTGAACCCGGGGGGCGTACACTGTATATACAGCCTGCGCAGTAGAATCACTGTCTTATCTATATATATATATATATGCTGAACCCGGGGGCGTACACTGTATATACAGCCTGCGCAGTAGAATCACTGTCTTATCTATATATATATATATATATATATATATATATATATATATGCTGAACCCGGGGGGCGTACACCGTATATACAGCCTGCGCAGTAGAATCGCTGTCTTATCTATATGCTGAACCCGGGGGCGTACACTGTATATACAGCCTGCGCAGTAGAATCGCTGTCTTATCTATATATATGCTGAACCCGGGGGGCGTACACTGTATATACAGCCTGCGCAGTAGAATCGCTGTCTTATCTATATATATATATATATATGCTGAACCCGGGGGGTGTACACTGTATATACAGCCTGCACAGTAGAATCGCTGTTTTATCTATATATACTGAACCCGGGGGCGTACACCGTATATGCCGCCTGCGCAGTAGAATTGCTGTCTTATCTATATGCTGAACCCGGGGACGTACACTGTATATACAGCCTGCACAGTAGAATCACTGTCTTATCTATATATATGCTGAACCCGGGGGCGTACACCGTATATACAGCCTGCGCAGTAGAATCGCTGTCTTATCTATATGCTGAACCCGGGGGCGTACACCGTATATACAGCCTGCACAGTAGAATCGCTGTCTTATCTATATGCTGAACCCGGGGGCGTACACTGTATATACAGCCTGCGCAGTAGAATCACTGTCTTATCTATATATATATATATATATATGCTGAACCCGGGGGGCGTACACCGTATATACAGCCTGCGCAGTAGAATCGCTGTCTTATCTATATATATACTGACCCCGGGGGGCGTACTCCGTTTATACAGCCTGCACAGTAGAATCGCTGTCTTATCTATATATATGCTGAACCCGGAGGCGTACACCGTATATACAGCCTGCCTGGTAGAATCACTGTCTTATCTATATATATGCTGAGCCCGGAGGGCGTACACTGTATATACAGCCTGCACAGTAGAATCACTGTCTTATCTATATATATACTGAACCCCGGGGGCGTACACTGTATATACAGCCTGCACAGTAGAATCGCTGTCTTATCTATATATATACTGAACCCGGGGGGCGTACACCGTATATACAGCCTGCACAGTAGAATCGCTGTCTTATCTATATATATATGCTGAACCCGGGGGCGTACACTGTATATACAGCCTGCGCAGTAGAATCGCTGTCTTATCTATATATATGCTGAACCCGGGGGGCGTACACCGTATATACAGCCTGCACAGTAGAATCGCTGTCTTATCCATATATATATATATGCTGAACCCGGGGGGCGTGCACTGTATATACAGCCTGCGCAGTAGAATCGCTGTCTTATCTATATATATGCTGAACCCGGGGGGCGTACACTGTATATACAGCCTGCACAGTAGAATCGCTGTCTTATCTATATATATGCTGAACCCGGGGGCGTACACTGTATATACAGCCTGCACAGTAGAATCGCTGTCTTATCTATATATATGCTGAACCCGGGGGGCGTACACTGTATATACAGCCTGCGCAGTAGAATCGCTGTCTTATCTATATATATATATATATATGCTGAACCCGGGGGGTGTACACTGTATATACAGCCTGCACAGTAGAATCGCTGTTTTATCTATATATGCTGATCCCGGGGGCGTACACCGTATATACAGCCTGCGCAGTAGAATCGCTGTCTTATCTATATATATGCTGAACCCGGGGGCGTACACTGTATATACAGCCTGCACAGTAGAATCGCTGTCTTATCTATATATATATATGTTGAACCCCGGGGGCGTACACGGTATATACAGCCTGCACAGTAGAATCACTGTCTTATCTATATATATATGCTGAACCCGGGGGCGTACACCGTATATACAGCCTGCACAGTAGAATCGCTGTCTTATCTATATATATGCTGAA
Source organism: Eleutherodactylus coqui (assembly GCF_035609145.1). Classification (NCBI taxonomy): domain Eukaryota; kingdom Metazoa; phylum Chordata; class Amphibia; order Anura; family Eleutherodactylidae; genus Eleutherodactylus; species Eleutherodactylus coqui. The sequence goes on from NC_089839.1 coordinate 27,821,826, forward strand.
CCCCGGGGGCGTACACTGTATATACAGCCTGCACAGTAGAATCGCTGTCTTATCTATATATATATATGCTGAACCCGGGGGGCGTACACTGTATATACAGCCTGCACAGTAGAATCGCTGTTTTATCTATATATACTGAACCCGGGGCGTACACTGTATATACAGCCTGCACAGTAGAATCGCTGTCTTATCTATATATATGCTGAACCCGGGAGCGTACACGGTATATAAAGCCTGCACAGTAGAATCACTGTCTTATCTATATATATGCTGAACCCGGGGGGCGTACACTGTATATACAGCCTGCACAGTAGAATCGCTGTCTTATCTATATATATATGCTGAACCCGGGGGGCGTACACTGTATATACAGCCTGCACAGTAGAATCGCTGTCTTATCTATATATATGCTGAACCCGGGGGGCGTACACCGTATATACAGCCTGCACAGTAGAATCGCTGTCTTATCTATATATATATATATATGCTGAACCCGGGGGCGTACACTGTATATACAGCCTGCACAGTAGAATCGCTGTCTTATCTATATATATGCTGAACCCGGGGGGCGTACACCGTATATACAGCCTGCGCAGTAGAATCGCTGTCTTATCTATATATATGCTGAACCCGGGAGCGTACACTGTATATACAGCCTGCGCAGTAGAATCGCTGTCTTATCTATATATATGCTGAACCCGGGAGCGTACACTGTATATACAGCCTGCACAGTAGAATCGCTGTCTTATCTATATATATATATGTTGAACCCCGGGGGCGTACACGGTATATACAGCCTGCACAGTAGAATCACTGTCTTATCTAATATATATATATATATGCTGAACCCGGGGGCGTACACTGTATATACAGCCTGCGCAGTAGAATCGCTGTCTTATCTATATATATGCTGAACCCGGGGGCGTACACCGTATATACCGCCTGCGCAGTAGAATTGCTGTCTTATCTATATGCTGAACCCGGGGACGTACACTGTATATACAGCCTGCACAGTAGAATCACTGTCTTATCTATATATATGCTGAACCCGGGGGCGTACACCGTATATACAGCCTGCGCAGTAGAATCGCTGTCTTATCTATATATATGCTGAAGCCGGGGGGCGTACACCGTATATACAGCCTGCACAGTAGAATCGCTGTCTTATCTATATATATGCTGAACCCGGGGGGCGTACACCGTATATACAGCCTGCACAGTAGAATCGCTGTCTTATCTATATATATGCTGAACCCGGGGGCGTACACTGTATATACAGCCTGCACAGTAGAATCGCTGTCTTATCTATATATATGCTGAACCCGGGGGGCGTACACTGTATATACAGCCTGCGCAGTAGAATCACTGTCTTATCTATATATATATATATATGCTGAACCCGGGGGCGTACACTGTATATACAGCCTGCGCAGTAGAATCACTGTCTTATCTATATATATATATATATATATATATATATATATATATATATATGCTGAACCCGGGGGGCGTACACCGTATATACAGCCTGCGCAGTAGAATCGCTGTCTTATCTATATGCTGAACCCGGGGGCGTACACTGTATATACAGCCTGCGCAGTAGAATCGCTGTCTTATCTATATATATGCTGAACCCGGGGGGCGTACACTGTATATACAGCCTGCGCAGTAGAATCGCTGTCTTATCTATATATATATATATATATGCTGAACCCGGGGGGTGTACACTGTATATACAGCCTGCACAGTAGAATCGCTGTTTTATCTATATATACTGAACCCGGGGGCGTACACCGTATATGCCGCCTGCGCAGTAGAATTGCTGTCTTATCTATATGCTGAACCCGGGGACGTACACTGTATATACAGCCTGCACAGTAGAATCACTGTCTTATCTATATATATGCTGAACCCGGGGGCGTACACCGTATATACAGCCTGCGCAGTAGAATCGCTGTCTTATCTATATGCTGAACCCGGGGGCGTACACCGTATATACAGCCTGCACAGTAGAATCGCTGTCTTATCTATATGCTGAACCCGGGGGCGTACACTGTATATACAGCCTGCGCAGTAGAATCACTGTCTTATCTATATATATATATATATATATGCTGAACCCGGGGGGCGTACACCGTATATACAGCCTGCGCAGTAGAATCGCTGTCTTATCTATATATATACTGACCCCGGGGGGCGTACTCCGTTTATACAGCCTGCACAGTAGAATCGCTGTCTTATCTATATATATGCTGAACCCGGAGGCGTACACCGTATATACAGCCTGCCTGGTAGAATCACTGTCTTATCTATATATATGCTGAGCCCGGAGGGCGTACACTGTATATACAGCCTGCACAGTAGAATCACTGTCTTATCTATATATATACTGAACCCCGGGGGCGTACACTGTATATACAGCCTGCACAGTAGAATCGCTGTCTTATCTATATATATACTGAACCCGGGGGGCGTACACCGTATATACAGCCTGCACAGTAGAATCGCTGTCTTATCTATATATATATGCTGAACCCGGGGGCGTACACTGTATATACAGCCTGCGCAGTAGAATCGCTGTCTTATCTATATCTATATATATCTATATATATATATATATATATATATATATATATATATCTATATATATATACTGAACCCGGGGGCGTACACCATATATACCGCTTGCACAGTAGAATCGCTGTCTTATCTATCTACCTATCTCTGTCTGTCACCTCGGCGTACACTGTATAAATGTAATAAACACTCCTTTGACACCATTTGAGAACCAATTTATCTATAATCAGACGAAGAACTGAAAAATCTCAGACCTATATAAATTCTTGGTAGATGAGGAAACACGTGACAAGGGGGAGGACCTGGAGAGGGGATGGGAGCGAGAATTGGGAGTTACACTGACCGAAGAGTCATGGAGGAGAGCCTACATTCTGACATTTAAAATAAACATCTCGAGTAAACTACAAGCGTTCAATTACAAAATCCTAACGAGATGGTACAGGACCCCGGAGAGGCCGGCCAGATTCTGCCCCCAACACCCGGATGTCTGATGGAGATTCATATATGGTGGTCATGTGTGTTGATGGGCCCTCTTTAGCAGGAGGTGGATGCTCTCTATGCATGGGTCAGTGGCAACCAGATACACTTAACCCTGGAACTCACATTATTGTCCATGCTTCCTGGATCCATGGCTCAGGCCAAGAGCTCATTATTGAGAATTTTCATCCTAGCAGCACGGCAGGTGATCCCTAGAAAATGGAAGTCCACATCCCCACCCTCCCGGATAATGTGGTTGGAAGCACTAGACAACATTAGGCACCTAGAGGAGTTGTACGCCAGAGACGAGCTGAGATATAATAAATATCTATCAGTTTGGTTCGTCTGGAACCAGCTTCGAGACTCGCAGGAGGTGACCACATGGGTGGTGAACGGAACCATTCCGCCCCCCTGATCACGTCCACAACTGGTTGCTACGGGCCCCCACGAATAAAGGAGCCACCACTAAACCAACAGAAGACGAATAGGTAGGACCCCTTCCCAACCTCTCCTTCCCACAGCTCACCCTCCACCACCCCCACCGCCTTCTCAACTTTCTCTCACTTTTATTCTCCGCTCTCTTTTGAAACCCCTCTTAAACCATACACCACTGAGCCGGTTCTTACTACTGGTGGCTAGAGGGATACCGTATGATATACAGTTATGGTTTTCACTTGTTCTCCCCTACATTAGTTTGAACGGTTTTAGCAAATAGCTGATGGTGACAGCATTCAACCCGGTAGCCCAGGAGAGGCTCACCGAAGAAATACGGACACTCGAGGAGATTTAAAGGGGTTGTCCCGCGGCAGCAAGTGGGTCTATACACTTCTGTATGGCCATATTAATGCACTTTGTAATGTACATCGTGCATTAAATATGAGCCATACAGAAGTTATTCACTTACCTGCTCCGTTGCTGGCGTCCCCGTCGCCATGGATCCGTCTAAATTCGCTGTCTTCTGGCGTTTTTAGACACGCTTGCGCAGTCCGGTCTTCTGCCTTGTGAATGGGGCCGCTCGTGCCGGAGAGCTGGTCCCGCGTCGTCATCGTAGCTCCGCCCCGTCACGTGCCGATTCCAGCCAATCAGGAGGCTGGAATCGGCAATGGACCGCACAGAGCCCACGGTGCACCATGGGAGAAGACCCGCGGTGCATCGTGGGTGAAGATCCCGGTGGCCATCTTGGAGAAGGAAGAAAGAAGTCATCGCAGAGCTGGGATTCGGGTAAGTAATATATATATATATATATTTTTTTTTTTTTTTTTTTTAACCCATCCTTTGGGTTTGTCTCGCGCCGAACGGGGGGCCTATTGAAAAAAAAACAAAAAACGTTTCGGCGCGAGACAACCCCTTTAAGGACTAGAGCTCAACAACAGTTTCTCTGTAATAACTTTGATTTATTTTGGTAAAAAGGTTATTGTTTACAAGATAAAATCAATAAAACATCTTGAACCATAGATATATGCCTCCAGTATAGAGCTGAGGCTCCTCCCCATGGCTCGCCTTGTTGTCAGTCCCCTTGGAGATGAAGCGCACACACCTCCATTACCGGCTCCTGTAATCAGGAAAGCCCTTCAAGGGAGACAGCACAGCCTGACGCATATATTTATATTCCACAACACTTCTGCTCAATTCAACCCAAACAACCAATCACTGCGAATCAGCCAACACAAAAACAACCAATCACTGAGAATCAGCCAACACAAAAACAACCAATCACTGCGAATCAGCCAACCCAAAAACAACCAATCACTGTGAATCAGCCAACCCAAATGGGGACTGCAGTACTATCTGATGAGGTCACATGACAGGAAGTGACTGTCTCCACTGATTACTCCTCCCCTCACAGATCACATGACCATGACCTCACCAAAGGTCCTGTAGTCACTAGGCTGTACCGTCTGCTGGAGAGTCATGGGAGTCGGGAATGCTACCTGACGGCAGACCTCCTTCTACCAACTCCACTCTAGTGCTGGTCGGGGTGCCTGGGACTTGTAGTCCGCTCGTCTTCCTTCTGTCCGTGTAATTCAGTGAGTCTCGGGTTATTCTTGTTGTCCTGCCGCCCCGCCGTGTGAACAGAGCTGTTATAAACAATGGCTTCTGTGCTGTGCGCCTCGCAATGTACAAATTATTCACATGTTTAATTGCACAATGGGCATTGCGGTTTTGCGTGTTTTCCTGTATTTGCACGCTCTCATTGATTTCAATGGACAAGTTAGGTAAATGAGTTTAATATGTTCTATGTTCGTGCACAATGCATGTGAAAATAAAACATGCTGCGTATTTTTTTGTATGCGCAAGAAAATATGCTTATGTGAACGAACCCATTGAAATCGATGGGTTCCATTCGCTGCGTACCGCCGACACAAGGTTTGTGTGCACCAACACGTTCATGTGATTAAGCCCTGACCTGCAAATATTTGTGTCGTGTTGCAGCCTATATTATAGTAAGACTTATGTATTGTGTTCTTCATATCTGCAAGGCTGGAGCAAAATAATCATCTTTATTTATATAGCGCCGACATATTCCGCAGCGCTTACAAAACGGGAGAACAGATACAAAAACCAAAGATACAAAACCACGGTTACATGTAGTAATCAGTGGATGGAGACAGTAAGGGTGGGGGCCCTGCTCCAACGAGCTTACATACTACAAGTAATGGGGTGATACAGAAGGTGAAGGGGCTGGAGATGTGCACGGTATGGCGAGGTGGAGAGTGGGAGATGCTATACACATACAGTGGTCAGACTTAAGCCGTGTGATAGCTGAAACAGTATGACTGCAGGGGGGCAGTTGATGGCGGCTAGCGGGGTGGCAGTCACTAGGACAGGAAGTATGTCATCCGGCAGAGTACAGAGGGGTTTGGTTTAGGGGATATGGTATGCCTCCCTGAAGAAGTGCGTTTTTAGAGCACCCCTGAAGTTTTGTGAATCCTGGATTTCCCAAATAGTTTGGGGTAGTGCGTTCCAGAGGATCGGTGCTGCTCTGGAGAAGTCTTGGAGGCGGGAATGAGAAGTTCGAAATAAAGGGACACTTAATCCGATTTCATTTGTGAAGCAGAGAACGTGGACTGTGTGGATTGAGATGGGGGAAGCAAAAGGAACACAGAAGCTCCCAAAGGTTGTTCGTCTAAGATTTGAGAACTTTCCTCCATGCAGTAATCCCACCTATGAGTATGGGACCCCATAAACATTGTGTCACAACTCAACACTCTGCTCGACTCCCCAAGATGAGTGGGGCTCATAATAGAACTCTGGTTGGGTACGAGGCATAAGCATCCCTACCCTCAAGGGTAAACCTATGGTAAAGGACCTAGATAGGGAATTACTAGCCCAGGGACAGGCCCGCATGCTGCACACGGCATCAGAGAGGCAGTGATGAAAGGCAATAACGTTGCTCTATAGTAACTGTATATCATATTTTCAGCTTGTATAAAAATATTATCTTACAAAAGCTCAGCTTATTCTGAGATTTTCTACAGACAGCTTCCTCATTTAACAGGAAAACGCTCTTCACGTACTAACAACAGTCATAGAACAGTCACAGACGGTCGCTGTCTGACTATGAGGCATAAAGCTATTTCCTCTTCTACAGGTTCATGAAGACGACCGTGGAGAAGAGGAGTCTACTGGAGACTGACGACACACCAGGTGACCGTCTCCTTAGGAGAAAGGCAAATCATCTGTGTGCGTTATATATGTTGTGATTGCAATATATGTTGTGCAATATATGTTGTGATTGCTTGCTGTGCATGTCAAGGCGCACCCTTGTTTATATGGAGGTGTGCTGCATTGCTATAGTGTAGAATGAAGAGGGGTTATCTATCTTACACTCAGAGCTGTGTGACCTGCCTTGGTTTCCTCAGAGTACTTCACTTATCTTAGTAATATGAACCACTAAGATATACCTGAAGCGCTCTAATACTATTTAATAGGGGGCTGCTGAGTACTATATTATTATTAGTAATCTGGTATATAAGACACCTCCATTATATGCTGTTGCTAATCCTCTATAATCCCCTAGTAGTGAGACTCTTCATGGAAGATGTTCTTGTCTCCCTCAGGTTCCTTAGGTACAGGACTCTCACAGTTAAAGACGATGGTCCTTTCCATCAATGACCCACCAAGGATGGAGAAGGACAGAGACCACATGGCTGCCCGGATATTAGATCTCACCCTGGAGATCATCTACTGGATAACTGGGGAGGTGAGAGCTTCACATGATGTAACTCTTATCTCTAGTAATAAACAGGGGAATGATGGGAAAGGTGAAGGATTCTTAGCCTCCATGTAGTGATCAGTGTCTCACCATCCACAGGATTACACAGTAGTGAAGAAGTGGTCTGGTGAGTGTGTGACCCCCAATGTCTCAGGAGGACAGAGCCGGACCCAGAACCCCATCACCGAGCCTTCACCTCATTCACTGATACATGAGCAGAAGATCCTAGAACTTACCCAGAGGATCACTGAGCTGCTGACCAGAGAGGTGAGCGCTGCTGGGAATGGGGAACATTATATAATAACGCCAAGGGAGGAGTTTGGAGGATGACGGTATATTGTTAGAGATGAGTGAGCATGCTCGTTAAGGAAAAAAAGTAATCAAACGAGTATCGTCCTTTTTGAGTATCTGCCTGCTCGTCTGCAAAGAGTCGGGTGCCGGTGGAGGTGAGCGGTGGGTTGCGGGAGTGAGCAGGGGGCAGAGGGCAGCGGAGGGGGGGAGGTAAGAGAGAGAGAGATCTTTGCGGACGAGCAGGCAGATAGTCGAAAAGGACGATACTCGCTCGAGTATTTGTCCTTAACGAGTATGCTCGCTCATCTCTATATGTTGTGTGTGTCAGGTTCCTATAAGGTGTCAGGACGTCACTGTCCATTTCTCCATGGAGGAGTGGGAGTATTTAGAAGGACACAAGGATTTGTACAAGGACGTCATGATGAAGGATCAGCAGCCCCTCACATCACCAGGTAAGAGGAGACCTTCCATTATTGTAGAGGACAGTTTTGAGGGTCGGCTAGTCTCACCATCATCTGATCATCAGATATATAATGTATTCAGTCTCTCTGGTTATTTCCTATAGATGGATCCAGTCAGAGAAATCCCCCAGAGAGATGTCCCAGTCCTCTATATTCCCAGGATTGTCCAGATGTCAAGACTGAGAAGTGGGAATATTTAGGACACCAAGATCTGTACAAGTTTGTCAAGATTGAGGATCACCAGCTCCTTATATCACCCGGTAAGAGGAGACCTTCCTTTATTGTAGAGGACAGTTTTGAAGAACGGCTAGTCTCGCCATCATCTAATCATCAGATACAAAATGTATTCAGTCTCTCTGGTTATTTCCTATAGATGGATACAGTCAGAGAAATCCCCCAGAGAGATGTCCCAGTCCTCTATATTCCCAGGATTGTCCAGAGGAAAAGAAACATGTCCCACTGGATCATCAGGTAGGTGAAGCTGAGATTTCTGTAAATCCTCTACAGACTGATGTAATGAAGCTTTCTACTAATCTTCTCCGGCAGCAGTGTAGTATACTGTGTGCTCTATGTCATCTGGGTATTGTTGGCTGTTAGCAGGAGCAGCTGCAAATGGTTTCTAGGGTCATAAAATAAGCCAGGATCCACACTACGGGGTTCATAAGCTTTCACCTATTTGGAGATTTACAGATCTGTTCCTCAAAATCCAGTGAAATTGCTGACACCACAACCCTCTCAGAAGGAATAGGTGCAGGTGGTTCATCTGAAACCACTGGGACAGAACTCCTGGAAAGACCATAGAATAGCATTTCTACTACTCGGAAACTAAGTCGAAACGTGAAAAAAACCCACTGCGCCTGTCTCGGATTAAGTCTTTTGGCTAACTCTAGGTAGGTCTGGTTTTTGTGATCTGTAAAAACAGTCATCTTAGGCGGAGCTCTTTTAAGAAGATGTGCCACTCCTCAAAATCCCACTTAATTGCTAACAGCTCTCTGTCACCAATATCATAATTTTGCTCAGTAGAAGAAAATTTACATAAAAAAAAAACGCACAAGGTGAAGATTTTGCAACGTACTAGTTCCCTGAGAAAGCAACACTCCAACGCCAACTTCTGATGCATCAACCTCCACCACAAAAGGTCTGGATGCGTCTGGCTGCACTAGAACCGGAGTCACCGCAAAACATCTCATTAAGGCATGAAAAGATTGTAATGTCCTTGGGGACCATATAGAAGGGAAACAACCCTTCTTTGTCATGACAGTCAATGGTTTCACCACCACCAAAAATCCCCTAATAAATTCTCGATAATAATTGGTGAACCCTAGAAACCTCTGAAGCGCCTTCACATTTTCTGGTAACACCCAGTCCCGCACCGCCTGGACTTTCTCTAGATCCATTATTAAACCCCTCCGGAAAATAATCTGTCCCAGAAATGTGATCTCTTGTAACCAGAAAAAAACCCCACATATTTACTTTTTGGCAAGCAAATTGTTATCGCACAATGCTTGGAGGACTTGGCGAACATGAGAAATATGTGCATCAAAATCTGCCGAAAAGATAAGAATATCATCGAGAAATATAGCAGAACGAAGTGGCCGATAAATTTATAGAGGACCTCATTAATAAAGGACTGGAAAACTTCAGGAGCGTTTGTTAAACCAAAAGGCATCACCAAGTTCTCATAATGCCCTTCGTGGGGTGTTAAAGGCGGTTTTCCATTCATCCCCCTCCTTAATCCTAATCAAATTATATGCCCTCCAATTCAACTTTGAAAACCAGTTGGCACCATTCAACTCCAAAAACAGATCCGGAATGAGAGGAATGTATGTGTGCCTTTCTCAGACTGTCTTGGATATACCTTTTCAGACTGCCTCTCAGGAACAGTTAGGCTGGACATATGGCTTTTATGGAAGTTTACAGCCTGGGATAAGTTCAATAGAACAAGCAGTAACTTGTCTGCCCCCTTCTGAGAAAAAACGTCAGCGAAATCTGCAATATATTCAAGTAATTCAGCAATTTCTACAGAAGATACCTTTACAGAGATACAGGAAGAATAAGGACTCCATTTAGAAAGGTCTCCTTTCTTTCAATCAACTTCCACGATGCCCACCTTCTGCTCCTTGTCACTCGAGGACACAGGGCGCAACCTGAAGTAAAGCCTGCAAGACTCTCTGAATGAGACAAATTGCTGTCTGTCTCCAGAGAATCGATCGGGTAATTCAACTTTAGGCTCCCTACCTAGAGCCATCAAAATCAAATGCTTAACCTCAGCGACTTCACTTGCCAGCTTCCTTATCTGGTCTGCCAAAATCTCAATGGGATCCATATCAAGATGAGAGCAAGGTATCCCACCAAGTAAGTGTAGGCGGTTTATTATGCCATGTCTGCACAGGTAAACACAGGACCCATCTCCAAGCTTCTGGCTTCCTCCACAGCCAGCGGATGACTGAAAATAACCCACACCTAGGCCAGGCTAAATAGCCCTGACAAAATACCCACAGGGGAGATCAAGCATTTCTCTACTAATACCACTCCCACCAGAGCCAGAAGACAGAAACACACCCAAAACCTGCAACAAACTATTTAGCAGGAAAGCGATCCCAGGACCGCCGCAACACCACCTGAATATACACTGATGTGCCAAAAGAGATAGCAGTATGTAAACTATCCTTACACCAGTTGACAACTTGGGAACACCTACATCTAAGTTTTGACATGTTACCTTCTGAGTGAGGTTGAATACTGTGCAGTGTGCTGGTGGTAAGCAAATGTGAATTATCATTCAAATTAAGCAGGATAGAGGGTGCCAGATGGATGGGACATTCCATTTGGAAACAATATGGGAAGGGAAGTGAAAGGCCAGGTAAACATATACAGCTAATTAATACATTTGAGAACCTGGCTATTAGAAGTGGAAAGAAAGAACAAAGACAAAAAAATTCAGAGGGAAAGTAGAGGAGCAAGAGACACCGATCACAAACTAAAATGTTTTTACACAAATGCACAGAGCTTGGGAAACAAACAAGGGGAATTGGAGTTCCTAACACAGGAAGAGAAATATGATGTCATAGGCATCATGGAAAATTGGTGGAATGATGCACATGATTGGAATACAAAGCTTAAAGGATACAACTTATTTATAAGAAACAGACCTAAACAAAGGAGAGGAGGTATTGCGTTGTATGTTAGGAAAACATTGATCTCCACCGAGATTCAAGCTTCAGAGCATGATAGTTCTGTAGAAACTGGGTAAGAATACAAGGAGAGAACAACAGAAAGGACACCATTGTAGGCATTGACTGTAGGCCACCTGGACAAGCAGAAGATATGGATGAACTCTTTCTACAAGCTCTGAAAAAAGCATGACATAGTGAGCATTGGAGATTTTACAGATCCAGACATTTGTTGGGAATCTCTCTCAGGTAAAAGTAATGGATCCAACAAATTCTTATCCGCTCTTGCTGACAACTTTATGTTGCAAAAGGTAGAAGAGAAAACAAGGGGATCTGCTATCTTGGACCAAATTCTTACCAACAGGGAGGGAATGGTTGAGGAAGTAAGAGTGTCTGCGACCGTAGGCGGCAGTGATCATGATATCCTTGAATTCTGGATAAAGAGGGGAGGAAGACCTGAGAAGACTCGGAGCTCAAGGTTGGATTTCTGAAAGGCAGATTTTAATGAATTCAGTAAGATGCTAGAAAGATTCCAATGTTGGATGTTCTTAAGGACAGAAATGTCCAAGAAGGTTGGGGAATATTGCCAAATGAGATTCTCAAAGCACAATCGTTAACAATCCCTAAAAGAAGGAAGAATGGGAAGCATTTAAAGAGACCAGGATGGATGAACAAAGAAATTGCACACATGTTAAAAACTAAGAAATATATTCATCAAATGGAAAGAAGGGGAAATATCTAAAGAAGACTATAATGTGGTCTGCAGAAACTGGATCTTTCCTGTGCTATTGGGGGAATAAAAGAATGCAGGCTATCTGTAAGCAGAGAGATGGTGAGGGAACACTTAGCTAACTAACACTTAGCTATAAATTCAAGTCTCAAAGTCCAGATGAATTACATCCTAGGATATTAAAGGAAGCAGCAGAGGTAATTGCTAACCACTCGCCATAATCTTTGAAAATTCCTAGAGAACAGGAGAAGTCCCAGAAGATTGGAAAAAGGCAAATATCGTCCCTATCTTCAAAACAGGGAAGAAGGCGGATCCAGGAAACTACAGGCCTGTGAGCCTGACTTCTATACTAGGAAAGATCTTTGAATAAATTATTAAACGGCATGTATGCAAGTACTTGGATGAAAATGAAGTAATTAGCCAGAGCCAAACAAGTCATACCATGTTAATCTAATTTACTTCTATGACAGAATCGGTGGATATAGTATATCTTGACTTTAGTAAAGCATTTGACAAAGTATCTCATAGCATACTTATTGAAAAAATGACCAAATATGGGATTGACAAGGCAACAGTTAGGTGGATACACAACTGGCTGAGTGATCATACTAAAAGAGTAGTCATAAATGGCTGCACATCCAAGTGGAAGAATGTATCAAGTGGGGTACCACAAGGCTCTGTCCTAGGCCCAGTGTTCAACATTTGTATGAATGATCTGGAGGAGGGAATTGATGGGAAACTGATCAAATTTGCCGATGAGAAAGATTATTCAAAAAGATCTAGGAAAGCTTGAACACTGGGTGGCGACTAACAGAATGGTATTTGACAAGGAGAATGCAAAGTCATTTGGGCAAGAAAAACGAAAAAAGCATGTACAGAATGGGAGGGATTGGGCTTAGCAGCAGCACATGTGAAAAAGACCTGGGTATAGTAATAGATGATAGACTGAACATGAGTCAACAATGTGATGCAGCAGCCATAAAGGCAAATTCTGTGATGTATTAAGAGAAGCATAGAGTCTAGATCACGTGAGGTCATTATCCCACTCTACTCTTCCTTAGTCAGACCTCATCTGGAATACTGTGTCCAGTTTTGGGCACCCCACTTTAAAAAAGACATAGACAAACTGGAGCAAGTTCAGAGAAGAGTTACCAAGATGGTGAGCGGTCTGCAGATCATGTCCTAAGTACTGTCATAGGATCTGGGAATGTTTAGCTTGCAAAATAGAAGGCTGAGAGGAGACTTAATAGCTGCCTAAAAATATCTGAAGGGTTGTCACCGTGCACAGGGATCAGCCCTATTCCCATCTGCACAAGGAAGGACTAGAAGCAATGGGATGAAACTAAAAGGGAGGAGACACAAATTAGATATTAGAAAAAGCTTTCTGACAGTGAGGGTGATCAATGAGTGGAACAGGTTACCACGGGAGGTTGTGAGTTCTCCTTCAATGGAAGTCTTCAAACAAAGGCTGGACAAATATCTGTCTGGGATGATTTAGTGAATCCCGCACAGAGCAGGGGGTTGGACCCGATGACCCTGGAGGTCCCTTCCAACTTTATGATTCTATGATTTCCACAGTTGTGCGAGCATAACAGGGCTGACCTTAGGTTACATGGAGTTATGTTTTACCACTTTTTAACCCCTTAACGACACAGGACCTAAGGTTACGTCCTGCATGTCCGGGGTGTGTATTGAAGGAGATCGCAGGGTGCTCTTCCTCCATACAACGCGGGCGTCGGCTGTATCTATTGTGATGAAATGTTTTAATTTGATTCTGGCCCGCAGTTTCAATTCAGGCTGGGTGAGCACCAATAGTGCAGAGTATTGATGGACATAAAATAAAATAGAGATGTCCTATTGTGTGATTCTTGCAGGAAAGTTCTGGTGGAACGACGAGTGGACTCTATGAACCCATATCAGTGGCAGTAAATGGTAAGAGCCTTTCATAAATCTTGTTTGACTGTAAATTACTAATGGACTAAAGCTCCATTTACACGGGATGAATGTCAGGCAAACGATACCCGACACCCGTCCCTGTGTTTCCTCGCTCCCGTGATGTTGCACAGGCGCTAGCAGTGCTGCCTCGTACATGGAGCAGCCAGCAGGGGGCGGGGCAATGCAGGAGATTTTTCTCCTCTCGCCCCCCCCCCCCCCCCCCCCCCCGCCTCTCTCCATTGCCATGACACAGCGGCCATTCAGTACTGTACGGCCGCTGTTTAAACTGGATGATGAGCTTCATCGCTTATCGTTTATGCTGCAGAAAAGATCAGCGATGAAGTTCATCGCTCATTGTGCAGTTTAAACAGCAGTTGTTCAGTACTGAGCGGCCACTGTGTTATGGCAATGGAGAAGGCGGGGGAGCAAGAGGAGAGTAATCTCCTGCACTGCCCCACCCCCCTGCTGGCCGCTCCGTGAACCAACCAGCTGTGCTAGCTCCCGTGCAGGAGCATGGGAGCGAGGAAACACAGGGGCGAGTGTTGGGCATCGTTTGCCCAACATTCGTCCCGTGTAAATGGAGCTTAACTGAAAGATAGCTCAGAAAATGATCTTCCTCCAATAATTATTATTACTAATAACTCGTTTACCTCTCTAATATTCCATCATGTTCCTGGGAACCAATACAAAAAAGCCTGGAGCTCAAATGCCGATTGAGTGTGATGGTTATATATTACCCTAGACCTGTATTCTTAGTCATTGTTGTATGGACCCCATATGCTGCATGTCATGTGTCTAGAGGGCACCTACCCTCTAATTTAGTGCCGTAATATCCCATCATGTTCCTTGGCACCACAACAGTGTGATACAATATGGTCAGATACTAATACAATCATAGACTAATTGGAGCACAAATGCCGATTCAGAGTGAAGATAACTTAATAGACCTAGATCCTCAACCTGTGTTATATGGACCCCATGGGGTGCGTCTAGGAGGGACTTGCACTGTCTTCAGGATGTGAATTTAATGGGAATGCAATTTTTGGATAATCCAGACTTCGGGTTTTTAATTAAGACCAGTGCATAGTATAATATATTATACCCACAGGGTATGCCATAAATGTGTGATAGATGTGATCGCAGGATTAAAGGGGTTTCATGGCTCAGATGAGAAACCCAAGACGGGTTTCATGCTGACCTCGCTAAGTGTTACAGTAATAAAGCTGACATCAATGGATACTTCAATCTGCTTCTCCTCCAAACTAGGAAGAGATGATACGTTAGGTGTGAGAGGTGTTGAATGGTTGCGTTGAAGGAAAAACTTCAAATTGCTCATTTTTTTGCCAATTGTGTAATTTTAAAAACTGGGGTTTTTTGTACAGCACACATATGAATGAAGATTTGTAGCCCAAAATGGATACCCCGGTTTGTCCTGTGTTCAGAAACAACTATTGTAGTCCCAGTGTGCAGGACACATGGCAAGGCCTATAATGGAGGGAGCACCCTTTGGCTTTCAGGCCCCATTACTCACTTGTAGAGCCATCAAGCTGCCAAAACGATAGAAAACTCATTACAAGTGACCTCATTTTGAAATCTAAACCCCTTAGCCCATTTATCTAGGTGTGTGCTCTGCATTCTGACACCACCGTTTTTTGTAAAGACTATTATAACGTTAAATAAAATATAATTGTTTTCATAAATATTACTTTCGTGACCGTTTTCTTTGTTTCAAGCAGAAACAAGACGCACCTAAATTTTATAACGCTGGTTCTTCTGTGTTCAGGAAGACCTCCACTGTATCCCCACTGTATCCCCATTCTATGATACTTAAAGGATACATGGCTACACCTATAATAGAGGGAACACCCATTGGCTTTCAGGGCACAACTGAATAAATTCCAGGCCCCATTGCTTACTTGTAGGGCCATCAAGCTGCCAAAACGATAGAAAGCAGAAACAAGTGGATTACTGCTACCGGTGGCCCCATTGAAAGCAATGGGATGCCAGCAACCACTGCAGTAATTTTCAAATCGGTTTTGCATTCACTGAATGGTTGAGCACCGTGACCAATCACAGGAAGCGCTCAGCTGTCATTCAGTAAATGGCTGAGCGCTGCCTGTGATTGGCTCCCCATCTGCTGAAAGAGCTTCAGTGCACTGCTGGGGAGCAAAGTGAGCCCTGTCAGCGGCGGAGAGGTGAGTGTGCTTATATTTCAAGCCCTTCCCGGACAATCACTGTGGTTGGTGCCTGCAGCCCTGGGCTTCGTTCACTCTGTTTTTTGCATATCCATGCAGCTCTGCTTTTTGCACAGCACCGATGCATACAAAACAACGCTCGTGTGAACGAGGCCTTAAGGGGTTTAAATCCAACAGCTGCCTGAGCCCCACCTGGGCTTCTGGCTCAGGTGTAACTCTGGGCTGGAGTCAGAGTGACTCGGACCTACATTACAGAGGCCAGCAACCTCCGTGACACATATCTCCCATCCCTGACTTCTCTTCTCACCCTGCTGCAGCATGTTACATGTATATTCGCTAAGAGACCTGAGAGGGACAGTTCTGACATCCTTTTTGCCTGCTTGTGGTTTTTTTTGTAGATGTAAGATGCTCAGTACTATGTATTAGTAAGTCGGGAAGGGTATAATTTCTCCTTAAGGAGAGCACCTAGAAGGTGTGTGAGGAAGGAGACTTATAAGGCTATGCATGCTCCTCTGGGAAATATCCAAATAAGAGAGAGAACAATACCTCTGCAGCGCCACCTATTGGAAGTCATTCATTCCCAGTCATTGTTATAAAGACTTTTTTATAAAGAGTCTGACATTGACTTGCAGGAATGCTGCCTTCCAATAGGTGGTGCTGTAGAGGTATTGTTCCATCTTCCTTATTTGCATATGTATTAGTGAAATATGCAGGCAATACATGCACAAGAAAAATGCTTACACGTTAATATGTGGCATGTCCACACGCCGTACAAACACTGTGGATTTTGCACACCGTATACGCTTATGTGAGCAGTCCCTGACTCTCATAGAGGTGAATGGTAGATATCGATACAGTGTATAGGAGTTATAGAAAAAGTTTCTGTAACCCCTCACCTAAATCTCATCCATCCTGGGGCAATCTTAGAGAGGAAGGGAAGGACGGCATACTGGTATATAATTTGTGAGCTAGAAAAGATGACCTAGAACTATCCGCATTTGATGATAATGTGGATGTCAATGAATATATATATATATATCTGCTTTATGTTCTGCTTACATTTATTAGATATTGATATAGTATCTTTTGCAATGTGGAAATAACAGATGATGATTTAGGCCTTTTTCACACGGGCTACACAATCTCACTACAAAGCACATGTCTGTGAAGCTCATGGTTTCCAATGGGTTCTTTCAGACTACAATCCATACCTCATGTGAAGGAACCCATTAGAAACCATGAGCTTCACAGACATGGGTCTTGTAGCGAGATTTTGTAACCCGTGTGAAATAGGCCGTAAAGCCGCCTGCATACGTCCGGGTTGGAGCCCGCCGGCGGGATCCCGCAGCGGAGTTTGACCCGATGCCCAAGTACTTATTATGTTATCCTATTTTTCTTGCTTGTTCATTTTACTATGTTTTCTTCCTTCTTGTTGTTGTCTCAACAAAGATTGATAGGTTAAATTAAAAAAAAATAAAAATTTGGGGGGGAGGAATAATATTTTGTTTTCCTCTAGGTGAAGACTGGAGTAGAGGCCACCATGGACATCTCATATCTGCATATGAAGTAGAAGATAATACCACACAGCCTAATTCAATAACCCCTAATGTACCCATAGTCCTTCACAGCAAAGATCTATCTGCTGATGTCGCGAGTGACAGGAAACCTTCATCTAACCAGTCACTAATTGGTAAACAAAGAAGGGGTGGCATATTTTCTTGTGGGACAGATTTTCAAAAGAAATCCAATATATCTTTGCTTGGAGGAACAGTCAGAGATGAATGGCCGTTCCACTGTTCAGAATGTGGGAAATATTTTTATTACAAATCTGGTCTTGTTAGACATCTTAAAATGCACACAGAAGAGAAGCCGTATTCATGTATTGAATGTGGAGAATGTTTTACGCGGAAATCAAGTCTTATTCAACACCTGAGGACTCGCACGGGGGAGAAGCCATTTTCATGTCCTGAATGTGAGAAGTGTTTTTGCCATAAAGTAAATCTTGTGAAACATTCAAAAAGCCACTCGGGGCAGAAGCCATTTTCATGTTCAGAATGTGGGAAATGTTATAGTCGGAAACATCACCTTGCTAAACATCTAAAAACTCACACACGGGAGAAGCCATTTTGAATGCGTTAGTCAGCAATTAAAGTTTATGGAACTTCGAGACTCACACACGGGAGAAGCCATTTTTATGTCCTGAATGTGGAAAATGTAGCAATAAAGTGGATCTTGTTAAGCTCCAGTGAGCTCACACGGGGGAGAAACTGTTTTCATGTTCAGAATGGGGCAAATGTCTTAGGCCGCCTGCAGACGTGTGGAAATTCCGCGGCGGGATTTCCCGCGGAATTCCCACCCTTGGAAGCTGCCATAGGGATTGCGTTAGCAAACGCAATCTTAGACAAATGGCCGCGGTTTGTCCGCGCGAAATGTCGCGCGGCAAACAAACCACAGCATGTTCTATTTCGAGCCCCGCACAGAAACGTTACTCACCCACTACAGGCTCCGCTCTGTGCATGCGCCGGCAGCCGGCACATTAAGCAGCCAAAGCCATGGGGCGCGGGTGAGTACTCGCTGCTCTATGCAGGCGCTCGGATCGGGTCCTGCGGCGAGAATTCTCTACGCCGGATCCGACTCGGCCGTCTGCAGGCGGCCTTAGTCAGAAATCATGTATTGTTAAATATCAAAAGAACTCACGTAAGGGAGGAGAGTGTAGTAATTGTTACAGGTGTGGAACCTCATTGTGGGGTTTGCTGCCTAAGGCCTCATGTCCACGGGCAAAAGAAGAATTAAAATCCGCAGCGGATTTTAACTCTTCTCCCGCGCGCGGATCCGCACCCTATAGGGATGCATTGACCACCCGCGGGTAGATAAATACCCGCGGATGGTCAATAAAAGTGATTTTTAAAAAAATGGAGCATGAAAAAATCTGGACCATGCTCCATTTTCATGCGGGTCTCCCGCGGGCTTCTATTGAAGCCTATGGAAGCCGTCCAGATCCGCGGGAGACCTAAAATAGGAATTTAAAAGAATTTACCCATCCGGAGCGGACCGGGAAGGTCTTCTCTTCCTCACGGCCGCATCTTTCTTGCTTCGGCTCGGCGGATGTGCCCGGCGCATGCGCGCGGCACGTCGGCGACGTGCCGCAGCCGTGACGCGTTCATCCGCCGGCCTAAAAAGAAGATCCGGCTGTGAGGAAGAGAAGACTTTCCCGAACCGCTCCGGATGGGTAAATTCTTTTAAATTCCTATTTTCAGCGCCCATATCCACGGGGCTGGAGGGACCCGCTGCAGATTCTCCATGTAGAATCCGTAGCGGGCCTGATTTTCCCCGTGGACATGAGGCCTAAAGGGCTATTTTACAAAGAACGATTATCATTCAGATTCTCACTGAATTATGTGTCTCTGAATCCATTCAGTGTAAACGCTCTCAGCGATTGGAAGACGGATGATAATTCATTCACCCATTGTTTGTGCAAGCATAAAAATGAGACTATAATCGGCCTCTGTAAACAGTCATTGGTCTATATTCTCCAGCTTGCTCCGCCTCCGTCTGCTGAGCGATCATTGCTCCCATATAAGTGGATTTTAAGGCCACTTTCAGATGAGTAGATCATATCTCTGCATTTGGTGCATCTTTTGCAGAATGCAGACCCAATGTAAATCTGTGTATCTATTTACATCTTTTTCACGACTGTTTTTAAAAATAGCGGCATGATCTTTTTTTGTCCATGTTAGCGTTCATTAGTAATATTTCCTTCCGGTGAATACAAATTTGCCCTGTAAAAAAAACTAAACCAATGACGGTAACGACTGCGGCAAACGGTGATGAAAATACTGATAATATGCAGTGCAATGTAACACATCCGTATTACGGATCTGTATTACGGATGTGTTAGATTACGTTTTTTCTGAAAGATGCGTAAAGATGCGTTCACACACAGCAGATTTGCTGCGGAATTTCAGCTATGCAATGTGGGATGAGATTCCGCAGCAATGTTAGGTACGAACCCCATTCACTTACAGTGGAAGAGAATCAGCAGTTGAAGATAGTCAGGCTGCAAGCTTTCACATCCCCAGCATGCTCTGTTTGTTGTGGAAATGCCTTAGATTGTTAAAGCGGGATTCATTCATAGCAATAACTGAATTCCATTGGGGACTTAGGCCGAATGCACACGTCCGGGTTCGGAATCCGCATGCGGGATCCCGAGCTAGATAACGCACAACACGCAGCTCCCGATCATGTAAACGGGCAATTTCACTGCTAATTACGCCCAAGACTTAATAGCTGAAAAACCACCGTTCACGCTATTTTTAGTGTAGTATAGCCGCGATCTTTTCATGCGCCTACTCTGCACTAAAATCACGCTCGTGTGAACGAGTCCTTAAACTGATTTAAGAATTTTCATACTAAAGTGTGAATGAGCCAAAGAGACCCCTCCTCCTCCTCCTCCTCCTCCTATTTTACTACTTTGCATTTTCACCCTTCTATGTAGTAAATAAAACTGTAATTAGTTAATGATCAGTATTAAAGGGGTTGTCCCGCGGCAGCAAGTGGGGTTAAGCACTTCTGTATGGCCATAATAATGCACTTTGTAATATACATTGTGCATTAATTATGAGCCATACAGAAGTTATAAAAAGTTTTATACTTACCTGCTCCGTTGCTGGCGTCCTCGTCTCCATGGTGCCGACTAATTTTCGCCCTCCGATGGCCAAATTAGCCGCGCTTGCGCAGTCCGGGTCTTCTGCAGTCTTCTATGGAGCCGCTCGTGCAGAATGCAGGCTCCGTGTAGCTCCGCCCCGTCACGTGCCGATTCCAGCCAATCAGGAGGCTGGAATCGGCAATGGACCGCACAGAAGAGCTGCGGTCCACGGAGACAGAGGATCCCGGCGGCCATCTTCAGCGGTAAGTATTGAAGTCACCGGAGCGCGGGGATTAAGGTAAGCGCTCCGGTAAGCTTTCTTTACCTCCCTGCATCGGGGTTGGCTCGCGCCGACCGGGGGGGGGGGTTGAAAAAAAAAAAAACCGTTTCGGCGCGGGACAACCCATTTAAGCCTTTCCAATCCACTGTCTGACGTCTAAAGACATTCTGATTGAAGGCTGTACAGCTCCGATGTCTGAAGACGTCCGGCAGGGTATTCTTACTGTATATTACTGTCCGCTCTGTTGTCGGAGGGGCCTCTCCAGAATTTCCCATACCACAGTACTGGCTCTAGCCAGCAGATGGCGCTATTGTATAATGGCAGAAAGAGAAAAAAACCCTAGGAAACCCTGAATCCAAAATTGGATTGCAAAGGGTTAAGGACATGTTTTTTGTTTAATTTGTGGTCTATTTCACATAAGGGCTCTACAATAAGGAGGAGACCTGAGAAAAACACGCTTAATTAACTTAAAGATTTGGTTCATTACACATGAAAATTAAAGGCCGCTTTTTGAGTTCCCGTACACGCAATGTTTCTCCACATCAAAACACAGGCGGAGTTTTGCTGATTGCTGCCGGGGATTTGATCCTACGTGACCTGATACGTTTTAGCCATTTTGCTCACTGAATGCTCCACCTTTTTTTTTGTTGGACTACCAAAACACATTCTGCCATTTTTTTCCCGTAAAGCTATTTTTCATCTTATAGAAATGTTTATTTTTTTTGTTTTCCTAGAGGTCATCTGTATAGAAACTTGTATTAAAAAGTTGTTTAAATTGACGGGTTTTGATCTTAGTATAAATTTACAAAAGTTAAAAATAAAGTTTAAGAAATGCGTTAACTATTTAGTCGTCATATATTTTGTATTGTCTTACATTACTAGATGTCTATGGTGAAAGTTGGGGTTGGTGTCTGTTTTTGTTGTGTACTTTGTTTATATGTGTTTTTTAACATATGTTCTCCATGGCAATATACAAAACTTCTAGGGAACATTTTATGTGCTGTTGCAACTAATAAACAGAACTGTTTATCTGCCCTGCTCTATGTTCTTGTGCTTTGCTGTCACCTTGTGGCAGTTGTATACTTGTTATTGTAAACGGCCACAATGCTTTTCTCCTCCTGTTTCTTATACGGTCATATCCTGCCCATGAACAGCGCCATTTAGTTTTTGCACAGGATAGACATCACAGGAGACCTGGAGAGAAGATTTTTCTTTGAAACTATCGACTTCATTACTCAAGCCGCAGTCAAATAAATAATCTTCCTAAAGTTCACCATTTCATCTCCTTCCATGATTCTCCACATGCAACTGGTTTCAATAGATAGGCAAACTCGATATATATTGACTATCTACCATTGCTTGTAGAGCGTGTCCTTGCATTCACCAGAAGAACTACAGGGTCTACATGCATGTATATGCCAGTTCGAGTAGATACTTGACAGCTGGGCACTTGCTCTAACAGCGGGGACCGAAGAAATCTTTGATTCCCACTGTTTAACCCTTTACATGCCACGGTCAGTGTAAAACGCTTATGGAGGGAGGGGGCTCCCTCTGTCACCCATCGGACTCCTGCGGGGTGATCGCAGTGTCCCAATGGGTTGCTTTGGCACCCAGAGGCTTGAATATAGCCTCCGAGTCTGCCAGCTACGTTGGCCTCTGGCTGAGCCTCATAGGCTTTCTAATACACTACTAAAAACAGCAAAGATGGAGACTAGGAGACTTATTGCCAAGGAGAGTAAAACTAACCCTAAACTGTTCTTCAACTATATAAATAGTAAAAAGATTGAAACTGAAAGTGTTGGCCCTTTAATAAATAATGTAGGAAAAATTGTAGAGTGATGAGATAAAAACAAATATATAGCCTATTCTCCAGTGTGTTCACAGAGGAAAATGACATGTCAGATGAGATGCGGAGCGATGAAGTAAACTCTCCACTAAATGTCACCTGTCTAACCCAGGAAGAAGTGCAGAGCCATCTTAAAAAGATTAAAATAGACAAATCACTGGGTCCTGGTGGCATACACCCCGGATCTAAGGGAATTAAGTAATGTGATAGACCTTAGAATGGCAAGGTCTGTTCCACTGGATTGGCACATAGCTGTATAGAGGATGATACTTACATTAGATATATACAACTGTACACCATATGTTTCTTCATTTTACACCTAAAAACGAAGAAAAATATGTTTATCAAATGGAAAGAGGGGGAATATCTAAAGAATATAATGTGGTCAGCAGAAACTGTAGGTCAAGTGTCAGAAAAGCTAAAGCTAATAATGAATTGAGGCTTGCAACAGAGGCCAAAAGCAATAAAAAAAGCTTTTGGGGGTATGTCAAAAGCAAAAGAAAAGTCAAAGATGCTATTGGATGCTTACAAGATGAAAATGGTGAATTGGTTAAGGGTGAACACCCACTGGTGATATGATATCATTGCGATACGAGAGTGAGTGAAAACGCATGATAATGAAACCAATGATTTTCAATGGTATCATTCTCATTAGCGAGGTTTTCACTCTAACCTCGCGTCGACCAGCGGCAGCAGCGCTAGCCCCACAGGGAGTACATTGTGCTCCACTGACACAGCTTTGACAGCTATGGCAGGGGATGTCACAGCTGTGGCAGAGGTCCGCAATGCTATGCCATTGCTTTCAATGGGGCCGGCGCAGCTGCAGCCCCATTGAAAGCTATGGAATGAAGGCTACCACCGGGGCAATGATTTTCGGGAAAGGGCTTAAAATAAAAGCCCTTTCCTGAGAATCATGGCTAGCTGTAAAAAAAAAAGTTAAAAAATAAAAAATTAACTCCCCTAGAAGAGTTGTCCAGCTCTTCTTTTGTGTTCTGGAGGCCGGGGATTGAAAAATCCCCCCCTCCAGAAAGTGCTGCCTCTAATTGGCTGAGCGCAGTGGCCAATCAGAGGAAGCGCCCAGCCATCATTGAATAACAGTTGAGTGCTGCCTCTGATTGGCTAAGCCTGCTGTTCTCTGCATACAGGTCCCGAAGTACTTCAGAGTACTCTAATTATCTCTTATTAATTTGAACCACTGAAGCGCTTGAATTGTGCTACTACTATTTAACAGGCTGTGACTGACTAGTATATTATGATCAGTAATCTGGTAAATGAGTTACCTCCATTGTACACTGTCACTAATCCTTTATAATCCCCTAGCAGTGAGACACTTCATGGAAGATGTTCTTGTCTCCCTCAGGTTCCTTAGGTACAGGACTCTCACAGATAAAGATGATGGAGCTTTCCATCAATGACCCACCACGGATAGAGAAGGACAGAGACCACATGGCTGCCCGGATATTAGACCTCACCCTGGAGATCATCTACTGGATAACTGGGGAGGTGAGAGCTTCACATGATGTCACTCCTATCTGTAGTAATAAACAGGGGAATGACGGGAAAGGTGAAGGATTCTTAGCCTCCATGTAGTGATCAGTGTCTCACCATACACAGGATTACACAGTAGTGAAGAAGTGGTCTGGTGAGTGTGTGACACCCTGTGTGTCAGGAAGACGGAGCCGGACCCAGAGCCCCATCACTGAGCCTTCACCTCATTCACTGATACATGAGCAGAAGATCCTAGAACTTACCCACAGGATCACCGAGCTGCTGACCGGAGAGGTGAGCGCTGCAGGGAATGGGGGGACATTATATAATACCGCCAGGGGAGGAGTCTGGAGGATGACAGTATATTGTGTGTGTCAGGTTCCTATAAGGTGTCAGGATGTCACTGTCTATTTCTCCATGGAGGAGTGGGAGTATTTAGAAGGACACAAGGATCTGTACAAGGATGTCATGATGAAAGACCAGCAGCTCCTCACATCACCGGGTAAGAGGAGACCTTCCTTTATTGTAGGGGACAGTTTTGAGGGTCGGCTAGTCTCGCCATCATCTGATCATCAGATATACAATGTATTCAGTTTCTGGTTATTTCCTATAGATGGATCCAGTCAGAGAAATCCCCCAGAGAGATGTCCCAGTTCTCTATATTCCCAGGATTGTCCAGAGGAAGAGGAACATGTCCTACTGGATCATCAGGTAGAAGAAACTAGATCTTTTGCAAACTCTCTCCTACCTCTTTGGTTTTAAATGCATGCGTTTTTGTAAAATCTTTGTACATTTTTGCCATGAGTTATCTAAACTTTATATTTTCTTAAGCTATAATTATTCCTCTGTAGAATGCAAGTTTCGAAATTAAAACAATTTTGTTTACAGAAAAGTTATACAAGTTCTTCAACTTCACACTATGTAATGTACTTGTCCATCTCCCCCCAACTATGGACTGTGGATTGGCTTATTGCAAGGAGTGCTGCTCATGTATGTGCACTGCCACTCCATTAGTTTTCCTTGGGACTGCTGCAGGTAGCAGAGTAAAAGCACTCAGCTATGACTACCAACCCCATTGAAATAAATTCTGAAACTTGCCTTCTACAGAGCAAATGGTAGCTGGACTTTTATGGAAAGGGCTACCGTATATTCCGGCGTATAAGATGACCTTTTAACCCCGAAAAATCTGCTCTGCAGACGAGGGTCATCTTAAACGCCGAGTATACAAAAAAAAAGGTGTAAAAAAAAAAAAAAAAGCAGTACTCACCTCCGCCGGCATTCTGTAGCACTGCTGCAGGCTGTCACTCCCTCGTTGTCCCCGACAGAGCATTGCTTTCTGGATGCTTGAAATCCCCACCTCCAGAAAGTTAATGCTGTGATTGGCTAACTCACGCGGCGTCAGCCAATCACAGCCATTCAATGATGTCACTGAATTACTGTGATTGGCTATCTCACGCGGCGTCAGCCAATCACAGCCATTCAATGATGTCATTGAATGGCTGTAATTGGCTGATGCTGCGTGAGTTAACCAATCACGGTATTAGCATTCTGGAGGCGGGGATTTCAAGCCCCGCGTCCAGAAAGCAATGCTCTGTTGGGGACGACGAAGGAGCGACAGCCTGCAGCAGCGCCGCAGAACGCCGGGGGAGGTGAATACTGTTTTTTTTTTTGACACCGTATTCCCAGAGTATAAGGCGACAGTTGGGGGGGATCGTCTTACATGCCCAGTCGCCTTATACGCCGGAATATACGGTAATATAAACTGAGAAAAAGGAATCTTTCTGTTAACCAGCCTCATTAGCAGTGTAGTATACTGTGTGCTCTTTGTCATCTGGGTTAATGTTGGTTGTGGTTGGTAGCGACTGCTAATGGTTTCTGGTGTCAAAAAAAGAAGCCAGGATCCACACTGCAGGGTTCATAAACTTCCACCTGTTTGGAGCTTCAAAGTTGATAAATGAGTATCTGGATTGCAGGAACAGGACTTGAACAATGGACTAAAAATATATTCACGATATAAATAGGATAGCAATATATACAATAGTGGATCTACTAAGTCATATATAATACAAGCCAGACAAGCAAGGTAATAAATTAAAGGGGTTGTCCCGCGCCGAAACGTTTTTTGTTTTTTTTTCAACCCCTCCCCCCGTTCGGCGCGAGACAACCCCGATGCAGGGGTTAAAAAAGAACACCGCACAGCGCTTACCTGAATCCCCGCGCTCCGGTGACTTCTTACTTACCTGCAGAAGATGGCCGCCGGGATCTTCTCCCTCCGTGGACCGCAGCTCTTCTGTGCGGTCCATTGCCGATTCCAGCCTCCTGATTGGCTGGAATCGGCACTTGACGGGGCGGAGCTACACAGAGCCCCATTGAGAAGATAAGAAGACCCGGACTGCGCAAGCGCGTCTAATTTGGCCATTAGACGGCGAAAATTAGACGGCAACCATGGAGACGAGGACGCTAGCAACGGAACAGGTAAGTGAAAACGTTCTTATAACTTCTGTATGGCTCATAATTAATGCACAATGTACATTACAAAGTGCATTAATATGGCCATACAGAAGTGCTGAACCCCACTTGCTTTCGCGGGACAACCCCTTTAAGACTGTCAGATCACACAAAATATAAATGCAAAGCTGTTCCCACATGCCAGTTAAGACCTGTATCCTGAGCCCCAACACACTTTTCACATCTGCTTTCTCAAGGGGTATAGTAATAATGACTCATCATGTTTAAATAGTCGCCTGGACAACTTAACATGGAGCACCTGATGTATCACATGACTCCAAAGAACACACCCTCTAGCATGTCTCCCAAAGAGGGACGGGGATCAGAAACACTATCTTTTCTCCTTAGGAGACTCAAAAGGCCATTCATGCTCCTCTGGGTTATGCAAATAAGGGAGATGGAATGCTTTGCTTTTAATTCCAAGTCATTGTTACAAGGCTTGTATTTGTGCGATCATGTGACAAATACAAATGATCACTGCCATTAGTCTTCAGCATTTGTAAGCTAAGGGAAGATTCTCAGTGATCTTGTGTCAGATGATCACACAACATGGAAGTTCACATACGACAACGGTACTGACTGTTATCAGCCCCGTGTTTTATTTTATTACATACACTTGAAAACAAAAATCACAGGGGCCCGACCAATATGCAGTCCTAAGCTCTCACTCACGACCTGAAGGTTGTGGGTTCAATCCCTGAATGGTTCTGGTAGCTGGCGCAAGGTTGACTCAGCCTTTCATCCTTCTGAGGTCAGTAAAATAAGCACCCAACTTGCTGGGGGGGGGGTCATAGACCCCCCATCAATAGAAACAAATTACCTGAAAGTGCTGTGGAATAAGTTGGCGCTATACAAAATACAAGTCCCGCCCCCCCTTCCCCTGTGCCGTTTCCCTTGCAACTGACAGCGCCAAACATGTCAAACATAGCTAAGGCTGAATACATCATAAAATGTCCACCCGATATGAGCCCAATGAAGCATTTATGGGATGTGATGGAGAAGTTCCTGTACCTACAAATACCATAGAGCTGTGGGTGGCTATCCAGCCAGCATGGCCCACCATCCCTCCAGACGTCTCCATCCACTTGTGGAATCACGTCACATTGAGTTGCTGCACTTTGCCGGACTAGAGGGGATCTTAAACAATATTAGTTCCTGTTCATTGACTTTTGGCACATCAGTGTAATTAGTTTTGATTTCCTTCAGTGGACACTCTTCCTTGTCCTTATTGAGAATTTATGTATTTTATGGTAGTCCCACATCCCAGGACCACTGGGTGGTTTTCGTTGAAGCTTCTATTGTAGTGAATTGTTTTAATTTGATTGTGGACCACAGTTTCATTTAATTCATGCTGGGGAGCGCTGATAGTGCAGAGTAGTGATGGACATAAAATAGAGTTTTTATTTTCTCATGTCCTATTGTGTGATTATTGCAGGAAAGTTCTGGTGGAACGAAGAGTGAAGTCAATGAACCCATATCAGTGGCAGTAAATGGTAAGAGCCTTTCATAAATCTTGTTTGACTGTAAATTACTCTAATAATGGAATAACTCATAGAAAGTTATTCCATTATTATCTTCCTGCAATCATTATTATTTCTAATAACTCATTTACCTCCTCGGAGGGACTTACACTGCAGCACCGATGATCGCTACAATAAGGCATTGCAGGACGTCTCTCCTGCAATGCCTTTCGCTTATTACAGCGATCAGAGGCTATGGCAATACAGGACACTGGTATCTGGCGTCCTGTTGCCGTAGCAACCAGCCAGTCTCTCTGAAATAACATCGCGAGAGCGCGCTCCCTCTGTGAACCCTTCCCCTGCCGTGATCTACTTGATCTAATAACTCCTTTCCTCCCCATGACGTAAGGGTATGTCATGGGAGCGGGGTACTTCCCGCAAAATGACGTACTCTTACGTCATACGGATAGCGCGAGATCATAGCAGATCTCGCACTATCCCGCAGCGGGATCGGCTGTCACTAGTAGCTGGCCTCCCGCTGCGACAGCGGGGGGCATCGGAGATGCGCCCCCCCCGCTGTTAACCCCTTCCCTGCCGCAATCTAAGTAGATTGCGACAGGGAAAGGGTTCACAGAGGGAGTGCGCTCCCTCTGTGACTCCAGCCGGCTCTCTCGATGAGCCTGGCTGGTTGCTATGGCAACAGGACGCCAGATACCAGGGTCCTGTATTGCCATTGCCTAAGATCACTGTAATAAGTGATAAGGTATGGCAGGAGAGAAGTCCTGCCATGTCTTATTGCAGCAATCATTTGGTGCTGTAGTAAAAGTCCCCCAGAGGGACATAAATACTGTGAAAATAAGAGCAAAATAAAGTCCAAAAAGTATTTATTGTACACGTCCGTAACGACATGTACAATAAATTGAACACTCTTTTTATCCTGCCCGCAAAAACCGTTTAAAAAAATGCTAAAAAACTGAGGCACAACGCTAATTTTTAGCATTTTGCCTCCCAAAAAAACGCAATAAAAGTGATTTTAAAAAACGTGTGTACCCCAAAATGGTTCCAATAAAAACTACAGCTCGTCTCGCAAAAAATAAGCCTTCACAGAGCTCAGTCCATGGAAAAATAAAAAAGTTATTGGACTTTGAATGCATCGATTTAGAAAAAAACAATAATTTCCAAAAAAAGGGTTTTTATTGTGGAAAAGCCTAAAAAAATATAAGAATTTTGGTATCGTTGTAACCGTACCATCCCGCAGAAAAAAATGTAGTGTGTCATTTATGCTGCATAATTAACGCTATAAAAAAAATAAATCTATGGCAGAATTGATGCGTTTTCTCTCCCTGTTATCATAAAAAAAATAATAAAAGTTTTATAATATAGTCTATGTACCCCAAAATGGTACCAATAAAAACTACAGTTCAACATATCTGAGGTTGCGGTTCTCTGTAGGGAACAGCTCTGCATCTGGGATGCGCAAATAATGAGCAGCGCCGGCTATGCGTGCACCCAATAGGCTAAGAATGTGTAGAACAATAGATTGTAACATGTCCTGGTGCATGACACTCCCAGCAAACAAATAGGACTGCTTGGTTCTCCACGATGGACTCTGATCCACCCAGGTTCCTAGTCTTCCAACCTGTGTTGAACTTGGACTCTTTTATTTCTGGGTATTCGCTCCGGAGTTAGCGCAACAGCGAACAAATCCCACACAAGCGGTCATCTCCTCCGAGGAGATGCACCTCTCCACCAGGCCCACTAAGTCATCTTCATTCCGTGGATCGCCCTGGGCAACCCAACGCTGCACAGATCTGGGCAGGGTCTGCACAAATCAGTCTGTCACCATTCTTTCCACTATCTGTGAAGAAGACTGATGAAGACTCCAGCTTCAGCCATTTATGAACCAGGTGTAACAGGTCAAACATTTGCAGGCTTATCCTGGCTGGACCTCCAGTTGTGAACCCGTTGAGCTTGGACTGCCATGTTTATTCCTAGGTAAGCAAGGATTTCCGCTTTCAACTCGCCGTACTCTTTCGAGTCCTGCTGAGTTAAATCATAGTATGCCTTCCGAGGCTCCCCAGTTAAGTACGGGGCTAACACCTCTGCCCACTGCTCTAAGGTCAAGTTCTCCCTTTCCACCATTCTCTCAAAAACCGTCAGGAAGGCTTCCATGTCATCCTCCAGGGCCATTTTCTTGAACGCCCCTCTCACTGTCCTCAATACATCCAGACTGGCATTTTCTGGGGAGAGCTACATTGTCTTTAGCCTTGATCGCCATCTGTTTTATGAGGAGTTAGTTTGTCTGCTGCTGAGTTTGCACAGACTCAACATGGGCTTTTTGTTGCTGAGCAGTCACCTGCTGTTGTATATTTCTCTGTACCAGCTGTTTAACCATTTGCTCCATGTATGCAGAGACTGTTTGCAACTCTACCGACGCTTTGACCCAGGACTTTCATCAGCGGGATGTTTGTCGATTTTTATGCCAGGCACATCCTGCACATTATGTAGTGCTTTGGGGATAGTCCAATCGGGTAGGTTTATTCACACGAACAAAAAAAAAATAAAGGAACAAACTGTTTCTGCGGCAAACAAAAGAAATGCAATGTCCTTCACACCATTAGCAGTATCAGTAGTTGTAGCAGTAGCTATAACAATAGCATGAGTTGTAGATCTCACACAGCTGTCCTCATAGAGTAAGTCTTGAGCTCACACACCTCCACCTTCTGCAGCCTGTCTCCTTTTTAAAATCCAAAAAGTGCCTGAGCCATACCTGGGCTCCAGACTCAGGTGTAACTCTGGACTTGATTCGGAGTGAACCGGACCTACATTACGAGGGCCAGCAACCTCAGTGACACATATCTCCTACTCCTGACTTCTCTTCTAACCCTGCTGCAGCATGTTAATGTATATTCGCTGCTAGGAGACCGGAGAGGGACAGTTCTGCCATCCTTTGTGCCTGCTTCAATTTTTTTTTTGTTAAATACACACCTTGTCCACAAGCAGTAAAATTAAATAAAAAACATCAATTTTTGGGGGTAGCAATAATTTTTTGTTTTTCTCCAGGTGAAGAGTGGAGTAGAAGCGCCCATGGACATCTCGTATCTCCATATGAAGCAGAAGATAATACAACACAGCTTAATTCAATAACCTCTAATGTACCCATATTCCTTCACAGAAGAGATCTATCCATTGATGGGACTAGTCACAGGAAACCTTCATCTAATCAGTCACTGATTGGTAAACAAAGAACTGGTTGTAGAAAGGGTGATATATTTTCTTGTGGGATAGATTTTCAAAAGAAATCCAATATATCTATGAATGGGAAAACTGACAAAGATGAAAGGCCGTTCTTGTGTTCAGAATGTGGGAAATGTTTTTTTTACCAATCGGGTCTTGTTAAGCATCTAAGAACTCACACTGGGGAGAAGCCGTTTTCATGTCTTGAATGTGGGAAATCTTTTCACCAGAAACAAAATCTTATTAGACATCAGAGAACTCACACAGGAGAGAAGCCATTTTCATGCCCTGAATGTGGGAAATGTTTTAGCCAGAAACCAAGTCTTTTTAAACATCAAAGAACTCACACAGGGGAGAAGCCATTTTTGTGCCCCGAATGTGGGAAATGTTTTTATTACAAATCACGTCTTGTTAACCATCTAAGAACTCACACTGGGGAGAAGCCGTTTTCATGTCTTGAATGTGGGAAATGTTTTCACCAGAAACAGAATCTTATTAGACATCAGATAACTCACACAGGGGAGAAGCCATATTCATGCCCTGAATGTGGGAAATGTTTTAGCCAGAAACCAAGTCTCATTAAACATCAGAGAACTCACACAGGGGAGAAGCCATTTTTATGCCTTGAATGTGGGAAATGTTTTCACGACAGACAGAATCTTACTAAACATCAGAAAACTCACACAGAGGATAAGCCATTTTCATGTCCGGAATGTGGGAAGTGTTTTAGAGAGAAAGCAAAGGTAATAGTACATCTGAGAACTCACACAGGAGAGAAGCCATTTTCATGTTCAGAATGTGGTAAATGTTTTAGACAGAAACCTCAGCTGGCTACACATCAGAAAACTCACACAGCGGAGAAGCCATTTTCATGTACTGAATGTGGGAAATATTTTAATTACAAATTACTTCTTGTTAACCATCTAAGAACTCACACAGGGAAGAAGCCATTTTCATGCCCTGAATGTGGGAAATGTTTTAGCCAGAAATCAAGTCTTATTAAACATCAGAGAACTCACACAGGGAAGAAGCCATTTTTATGCCTTGAATGTGGGAAATGTTTTTATCACAAACTGAATCTTACTAAACATCAGAAAACTCACACAGGAGAGAAACCATTTCCATGTCCTGAATGTGGGAAGCATTTTAGAGAGAAAGCAAAGCTTAAAGTACATCTGAGAACTCACACAGGGAAGAAGCCATATTCATGCCCTGAATGTGGGAAATGTTTTAGCCAGAAACCAAGTCTTATTAAACATCAAAGAACTCACACAGGGGAGAAGCCATTTTTGTGCCCCGAATGTGGAAAATGTTTTCACCAGAAACAAAATCTTATTAGACATCAGAGAACTCACACAGGAGAGAAGCCATATTCATGTCCTGAATGTGGGGCATGTTTTAGCCAGAAAATAAGTCTTATTAAACATCAAACAACTCACACAGGGGAGAAGCCATTTTTGTGCCCTGAATGTGGGAAATGTTTTTATTACAAATCACGTCTTGTTAACCATCTTAGAACCCACACAGGGGAGAAGCCGTTTTCATGTCTTGAATGTGGGAAATGTTTTCACCAGAAACAGAATCTTATTAGACATCAGACAACTCACACAGGGGAGAAGCCATATTCATGCCCTGAATGTGAGAAATGTTTTAGACAGAAACCAAGTCTCATTAAACATCAGAGAACTCACACAGGGGAGAAGCCATTTTTATGCCCTGCATGTGGGAAATGTTTTCAGGACAGACAGTATCTTACTAAACATCAGAAAACTCACACAGGGGAGAAGCCATTTTCATGTCCGGAATGTGGGAAGTGTTTTAGAGAGAAAGCAAAGGTTAAAATACATCTGAGAACTCACACAGGAGAGAAGCCATATTCATGACCTGAATGTGGGAAAGGCTTTTGTCATAAAGGAAATCTTGTGATTCATTTAAAAATTCACATGGGGAGAAGCCATTTTTATGTCCTGAATGTGGGAAACGTTTTAGTCAGAAGGGAAATCTTGTGGAACATTTAAAAAGTCACACAGGGGAGAAGACCTTTTCATGTTCAGAATGTGGTAAATGTTTTAAACGGAAACCTCAGCTTGCTAAACATCTGAAAACTCACACAGGTGAGAGAAACCGATTTCATGTCTTGAATGTGGGAAATGTTTTAGTCAGCAATTAAGGCTTATGGAACATCAAAGCTCACACACAGGAGAAGCCATTTTTATGCCTTGAATGTGGAAGATGTAGCAATAAAGTGGATCTTGTTAAGCTTCAGTGAACTCACATAGGAGTTCTCTGAATCTCAATTCAAAATGCTAAAAATACGCTTTAAAGTTCTTTCTTTTGTCAAGATAACTAAAAAACCCTTAGTGTGTTCCGAGGAAAAGGAGTGTGACATTATATTTTGTTTAGTAGGCCTAACTCTGGTTTTAGGGATATACTAACTTCAAATAAAAGGGCTTAATCACGTGAACGGATTCTCTTTGCTAGTCACCTGTACTCCTTTTCTGGGGCGTCTCTTGTCACTGTCCAACAGTAGTCCACAAGCAGAGAAGTGTTCCATTTTCTCTGATACCTTCATTCCATTTTCAATATATCCTGATGAACTCGCTCTCCATGTTCGCCACTCACGGCACAGCAGTGGTCAGGGAAGAAATCCAGGTGTGAATGTAGGAAATGGATTTTGAGTGACGTGTTGCAACCAGATCGATGGTAATTTTCTAGAAGTTTACTCACAATCTCAACATAGTTTTCAACTCATCGATTTCCCAGGAAGCCAGGCACAACATCTTTAAATGCCTCCCATGCCGCTTTCTCATGACCCTGAAGAACTTGCTCAAAGTTTTTATCTTTAAGAAGACAACAATGTTTCTTTCTACCAGAAGATCATGCTAGACATTTTCTGAAATGTGATTGTTCCCAGCAAGAGAAACCAGGTAATCTTGTAGATGTGATACCTTTATGGACATATCAGAGTTCCATTTTAGTTGTTCAACTATTTTTACTACCGCGTTTCCCGAAAATAAGACAGTGTCTTATATTAATTTTTGTTCAAAAAGGTTTAACTTTTTTACATGTATAGCTGCCTGGACACTATTTAAATTGACTTTTTTAATTAACTGTTAGCAGGGCTTAATTTTGGAGTAGGGTTTATATTTCTAGCATCCTCAAAAAGCCTGAAAAATAATTTTGCATCCTCAAAAATTCTGGAAAATCATACTATGTCTTATTTTCAGGGTATGTCTTATTTTCAGGGAAACAGGGTATATATACTTTTGTTTATTTAATGATTTCCCTCCTCTAACCTTGTAGATCTGAATATGAAGGTACATATATTTAACTTAAATGGGCTACATCCCAGAACCAAGAGCTAACTTAAAGTTTTCAATGTCATTTTCGTTTCCTCCTTGATTAAATAATTAAGAAATACCTATATTAAAGTTGGTTTATAATTCATTGCCCATTGTTTGTTGTTCAGTTTGTGGAAGCATAAAAATGAAACGATAATCGGCCTCTGGAAACAGACAGTGATTCATCTACATTCTCCTGCCCGCTCTGCCTCCGTTTACTGAACGATCATTGTTTCCATGTAAAAACAAAGGGACGATAATGGCTGGGACGACTGTCCGATATAAAAGAATCCTAAATTCACTTTCAGATGAGGAGATTAAAAACAAAATAGCGGCATGAACTTCTTTTGTCTCTGTTTGCGATTGTTGGTTAATTAATAGAGATGAGCGAACGTACTCGTCCGAGCTTGATACTCGTTCGAGTATTAGCGTGTTCGAGATGCTCGTTACTAGAGGCGAGTACCACGCGATGTTCGAGTTACTTTCACTTTCATCTCTGAGACGCTAGCGCGCTTTTCTGGCCAATAGAAAGACAGGGAAGGCATTACAACTTCCCCCTGTGACGTTCAAGCCCCAAACCACCCCCCTGCAGTGAGTGGCTGGCGAGATCAGGTGTCACCCGAGTATATAAATCGGCCCCTCCCGCGGCTCGCCACAGATGCATTCTGACAGAGATCAGGGATAGTGCTGCTGGTGCCGGAGCTGCTATAGGGAGAGCGTTAGGAGTTATTTTAGGCTTGAAGAACCCCAACGGTCCTTCTTAGGGCCACATCTGACCGTGTGCAGTACTGTTGAGGCTGCTTTTAGCAGTGTTGCACAATTTTATTTTTTTTTGTATATCGGCCGTGCAGAGCATTGCGTCCGCAGTCTGCAGTCATTGTACAGAGTATAGGGCCAGTACTGGTGAGGCAGGGAAAGAGATATTCAGGCTATATAGGCAGTGGGCTTTTTCCAAAAAATTGGGGAAAAATACTATATTTGGGCTGCCTGTGACCGTCTTCAGTTTACTGCGTGTCTGCTGGGGGTAGTAGTCCTAATTAATACGCAGCTAAGCGTTACAGCAGGCTTGCGCAAAATTGTTTCCTGGATCTGCTGTCTGTTACATCAGCGCTGTCATCCCGCCAGAGGGAAACCGTATACATAATATTATACGCTGCCTACAGTATCTATCGGCTGGGGGTAGTAGTCCTAATTAATACGCAGCTAAGCGTTACAGCAGGCTTGCGCAAAATTGTTTCCTGGATCTGCTGTCTCTGTTACATGATCGCCGTCATCCCGCCAGAGGGAAACAGTATACATAATATTATACGCTGCCTACAGTATCTATCGGCTGGGGGTAATAGTCCTAATTAATACGCAGCTAAGCGTTACAGCAGGCTTGCGCAAAATTGTTTCCTGGATCTGCTGTCTCTGTTACATCAGCGCTGTCATCCCGCCAGAGGGAAACCGTATACATAATATTATACGCTGCCTACAGTATCTATCGGCTGGGGGTAGTAGTCCTAATTAATACGCAGCTAAGCGTTACAGCAGGCTTGCGCAAAATTGTTTCCTGGATCTGCTGTCTCTGTTACATGATCGCCGTCATCCCGCCAGAGGGAAACAGTATACATAATATTATACGCTGCCTACAGTATCTATCGGCTGGGGGTAATAGTCCTAATTAATACGCAGCTAAGCGTTACAGCAGGCTTGCGCAAAATTGTTTCCTGGATCTGCTGTCTCTGTTACATCAGCGCTGTCATCCCGCCAGAGGGAAACAGTATACATAATATTATACGCTGCCTACAGTATCTGTCTGCTGTATCAGCTCAGCATTTAAAAAAAATACAAGCAAAATACTTAAGGCCTACTACTGGCCTTTGGCCACTTGACTGCTTCTGCGCTGTGAATTCCACTAGCTCAGTCATACGCAGCTACGTCTCACTACAGGCGTGTGCAAAATTGTTTCCTGGCTCTGCTGTGCATTCCGTAAGGGAAGTCAGCCTCCAACCACAGGCCAATAAGCGGCACATTTAATTACAGCGTTCTGTTTCTGCACTACTGGTAATACAGCATGCTGAGGGGTAGGGGTAGGCCTAGAGGACGTGGACGCGGGCGAGGACGCGGAGGCCCAAGTCAGGGTGTGGGCACAGGCCGAGCTCCTGATCCAGGTGTATCGCAGCCGACTGCTGCGGGATTAGGAGAGAGGCACGTTTCTGGCATCCCCACATTCTTCTCACAATTAATGGGTCCACGCGGTAGACCTTTATTAGAAAATGAGCAGTGTGAGCAGGTCCTGTCGTGGATGGCAGAAAGTGCATCCAGCAATCTATTGACCACCCAGAATTCTGCGCCGTCCACTGCTGCAACTCTGAATCCTCTGGCTGCTGCTCCTCCTTCCTCCCAGCCTCCTCACTCCATTACAATGACACATTCTGAGGAGCAGGCAGACTCCCAGGAACTGTTCCCGGGCCCCTGCCCAGAATGGCCAGCAATGGTTCCTCTCCCACCGGAGGAGTTTGTCGTGACCGATGCCCAACCTTTGGAAAGTTCCCGGGGTCCGGGGGATGAGGCTGGGGACTTCCGGCAACTGTCTCAAGAGCTTTCAGTGGGTGAGGAGGACGATGACGATGAGACACAGTTGTCTATCAGTGAGGTAGTAGTAATTGGAGTAAGTCCGAGGGAGGAGCGCACAGAGGATTCGGAGGAAGAGCAGCAGGACGATGAGGTGACTGACCCCACCTGGTTTGCTACGCCTACTGAGGACAGGTCTTCAGAGGGGGAGGCAAGTGCAGCAGCAGGGCAGGTTGGAAGAGGCAGTGCAGTGGCCAGGGGTAGAGGCAGGGCCAGACCGAATAATCCACCAACTGTTTCCCAAAGCGACCCCTCGCGCCATGCCACCCTGCAGAGGCCGAGGTGCTCAAAGGTCTGGCAGTTTTTCACTGAGAGTGCAGACGACCGACAAACAGTGGTGTGCAACCTTTGTCGCGCCAAGATCAGCCGGGGAGCCACCACCACCAGCCTCACCACCACCAGCATGCGCAGACAAATGATGGCCAAGCACCCCACAAGGTGGGACGAAGGCCGTTCACCGCCTCCGGTTTGCACCGCTGCCTCTCCCCCTGTGCCCCAACCTGCCACTGAGATCCAACCCCCCTCTCAGGACACAGGCACTACTGTCTCCTGGCCTGCACCCACACCCTCACCTCCGCTGTGCTCGGCCCCATCCACCAATGTCTCTCAGCGCACCGTCCAGCCGTTGCTAGCGCAAGTGTTGGAGCGCAAGCGCAAGTACGCCGCCATGCACCCGCACACTCAAGCGTTAAACGTGCACATAGCCAAATTTATCAGCCTGGAGATGCTGCTGTATAGGGTTGTGGAAACGGAGGCTTTCAAAGGCTTTCTGAAAAGCTACCCACGCTTGTCAGACCTGCTCGGAAAGGTGCGCCGACTCTGCGCACATTTCGGCAAGTCCCACACGGACGCTGCCACCCTGCAACATCGGTTTCATCTGCCAGTGCACCGACTGCTGTGCGACGTGCCCACACGGTGGAACTCTACGCTCCACGTGTTGGCCAGGCTCTATGAGCAGCGTAGAGCTATAGTGGAATACCAACTCCAACATGGGCGGCGCAGTGGGAGTCGGCCTCCTCAATTCTTTTCAGAAGAGTGGGCCTGGTTGGCAGACATCTGCCAGGTCCTTGGAAACTTTGAGGAGTCTACCCAGATGGTGAGCGGCGATGCTGCAATCATTAGCGTCACCATTCCTCTGCTATGCCTCTTGAGAAGTTCCCTGCAAAGCATAAAGGCAGACGCTTTGCGGTCGGAAACAGAGGCGGGGGAAGACAGTATGTCGCTGGATAGTCAGAGCACCCTCCTGTCTATATCTCAGCGCGTTGAGGAGGAGGGGAAAGTGTTAAGAAAATTGTAGATCAATGTATCAGTTAATTATTCTATATTGCCTTGTAGAGCATGATACTGGTATGAGTAGTGAAAGGGTTAAAATATAACCCTTCTTTAGGCCTCCATGTCTTCTCAGGAAAGATGATAGTCTACTAGACCCCCCATGTATGCATATCTATAGACAGGAAGCTACACACTACAGGGGGTAAGTCTGTAAAGTATTACATGCATTCCTTTCTCCTGAATTCATAGTGGTCTCATTGTATGTAATAGATACACCCTAGAAGGTGTAACTTATGTTAATCATTTTTTATCTTAAGCCTATCATATATTCTATCCATCTTGAAGGTATATACGTTTTGCTATGATGTCATTTAGGCTATATATGCTTTGTCCACCTCAGAATAAAGCAGAAATTATTTGATACCACATAAGTGGTTTGATTTGAATTTCTCCTGAGCTCAGATTACTACACGGAATCTGATAGTCTTCTTCTTGAAAACAAATTCTCTCTACATTTTTGGTCCTTCGAGCCGGAATCACTCACTGCAGAGGGACAGGACACTGACTGAACAGGTGGGTCTGAAGTACTCTCCGATCATTAAAAGACCTCCGTCTTGCTTAGACGTAATTAGAGGCCAGTCGGGCATCCTGTCTGAAACAGTGACGTTTTTCCGAACTAGCCGGAGAATTTGGAAGCCTCCCAGATAACGTGTAGTAAGTATAACAATGGTTAAACTTTTCTTCTCTCTTCTTCTTCTTCTGTATACTTTAGTGTTAGTAGAATTTACAATGTGTATTGTAAATGAGAGGCAAGTATAGACGAATAGGTTGTCAAGGGACAATAGCAGTAGTCTATGTGAAATGTGTAAGGTAAATGAGAAGTATAGACGAATGGGTTGCCAAAGGGGCAATAGCAGTAGTCTATGTGAGACCATAGCCATTGTGAGAAGGCTACAGGAAAGAATTAACTCCGTGCGACACGTAAAAAGTGGTTAGATGACGTCATGGGACACAGGGGTGTCCAGGAACTTTACTTCTTATCTTTCTATTACTTTCTCTTTGATATTGTGTTATAGAGTAACTAAGAATATGAAGAGGGCGGCCGCCTACTAACATAATGTACTATTTGTATTGCTGTCTTATATTGCATGAAGCGAATGTGTGAGTGATTGAGATGAGTGGAATAAATAAATAAATAAATTAAAAGTCCTAGTTGTAAAGAATTATGTGATAAAATACGGACAAAATCAGCTAAAAGATCAGCAGAAATACGGATTATCCGCTGCTGAAGTCTGGTTAAAAGAAGCCCCAAACTGTCACGCCCGTATAAAAATAGACGCCCGACAGTTTGATGAACAATTCAAAGGGTTAATGGGGAGTTCCAATTGAATGAAAAATAGAGAGAGCAGATAGAATAATTCTATGGCCAGATTGGAGTTCTGTAGAAGGAAATTAGAATGGGAGGGGAGGAGATGGTAGACCCCTTCCATAGTATAATCAGGGGGCATGAGAGATGATCCTAATGCTGCATATAATCAGCCATTAAGGAACACGTTAGTAAGTGCAGTAAAGAAGGAAATAGGAGGTTATATAATGAGATACATAGTTACCCTGAGGATGGGATCGTTGCAGGATGTTTTGCAATATGCAAAACATGCAGAAAAGTGTTACAAAGAAAAGGGTGAGAAAGTGAGGTTTTTTTTATATACAGGGAGAGGAATGTGATATGATGGTTCAAGTAAGTCAGAGAGGTCATTGGACAGCGAGAGGATGTGAAAGTAGAGACAGAGGAAGAAGCAGAGGAAGGATGCAGCTCGGGGATTTAAATGTGTGTTTGAATAATGGAAGTCTAGTGATTTTGCCTGAGAGTGCCCTGAGAAATAATGTTCTCAGCGACCTTGGGGAAAAATGACTAGGAGGGGTGGATGTACAACACTTGGAGGCTCTCATGGCAATCTCCACTGCCTGAGATAGATCTCCAGGTGAATGGGCGGATGATTACTTTCCTGGTGGGCTCAGGAGCGACCAGGGCATTAATACATCCCAATATGTAGCCAATGTAAAATGTATTAATAGTCATATCCTGGTAAGAGGGGTTAATGGCCGGACCCACAGGGAATCCCTCTCTGAACCAGTTATAACAGACCTAGAGACAAATAAGCCTGTGAAATGTCAGATTATATAGTCCCGAATATGTCCAGTAAATGTGTTGTAATGAGATATTATGATAAAATTAGGTATACCTTCACCAGAGTACCTCAGGGCTGCTGTGAATCTCCAACAATTGTCTCCCAGGCTATGTCAGTACACTTAGCCCAGTTCCAGCCTCTTAGAGGTAGTCAGCGACTACTGCATGTTGGTAGTCAGCAGCAGACAGTGGAGAGAATTGTGGGGGGGACACAGTCGCACTCTTGAGGTTTATTTATGAGCAAGGCCATAAAAGTAAACAGGTAGAAACTCCAATACGGTCAGCAAACGGTTAAATATTTGGGGTATAACCTGTCAGATGAAGGTAGGCAAGCAATTCTGGAGGTCCCAAAACTATGAGCAAATGATGTCCTCTTTGGGAATGACAATGTTACATGTGCTGCTGGGATATGTTGTTCTATTGTGTTTCCAGCAGCACAGCACTCTCAGGGTTAATGATTGAGCTGGCTGGGTGTGGTACTGTCTGCTAGCCAATCCCCTGGTCAGTCTATATGGCCCCTCAGGTGGGCCGTCATGAATGCTTGTCTGGTGAGGTTTGCAGTGTGACTTGGTTCATGTCCATTTGTACGTTTATATTCTGTCAGTTTTGTGTTAGCTTGCTGTGTGTCCTGCTATCGGTGTCCTGTCCTGTTGCAGCGTTCTGTGTGAATGCTGTCTGGTTCTGCTAGACTCCTGGTTAGTGTAGGGACTAGCAGTATAACCAGGAGCCGTGAAGTGGCCTGCTAGCTTTCAACATCTTGTACAACATGTCAACTAATACCTGGTATTTATATTCAGCTTCCAATCTGTTACTAGTGATTGCATGTTGTATGCAGTGTATTCTGGGTCTGTCATGTGGCATGTGAATGCATCCTGTTCTGGTGTGTGGCTCCTAGGATCAGCTAGGGCCCAGATCCGAAGACCGCTGGGCTGCCCTTATTAGGGCAATGTCCCCGCTTAGGTAGGGCCACTATCATCCTCCCTTGTAGCACAGGGTCAGTTGCCTGAAACCGGTGTGAGTCCCGTGTGACCCTGGTGATACCCGTGTGCGTCCCCTTTGGTCATGATCATGTGGGTTCCGTGCTTTGCTTGCCCACACGATCGTAACAGACAAACTTCTATAGCTCCTGGATCTCAAATTCTGCATCTCTGACAGCACTTCTTACCAGAATCATCTATGATGACCCTCTGGCTGCAGCGGGCAGGATCCAGTGAGATGGGCTGTACATCTCCGTTAAAAAAAAAAAAAAAAAAAAAAGGCTATCTTACCTAAATCGTTCTTCAGATGTGCAGCAGTTTTGAGCCATGGCCTGTGTCATGTCTCAACAGGGGGGATGGTGGCACTCATATGGGAAGTATTCACAGCCTAGGGGTTTACAAACTACTCTAAAAAAAATTTTTTTGTCTTGTATTATTTGTGCTAAACAATGCAGAAGGGAGTATAAGACAGGAGGGGGCGCCGTCCGACACATGGGGGATGCTGGGAGAGCTCTGAGTGTAACTTCTATAGAAGGAGTGACGAGCGCCATACTGGTAGATCTGCTCCCTGACCTACTGACTGCAATCCCTGCTAGCCATCATAAACCGCTCCTGCAGTCACACCGTTTCTGCCGTCACACGGCTAAATGTCTGACCATTGTCTATGTGTATAGCATCCCTCACTCTTCACTTCGCCATACCGTGCACATCTTCACCCCGCCATACTGTGCACATCTCCAGCCCTTTACCTTCTGTATCACCCCATTACCTGTAGTATGTAAGCTGGTTGGAGCAGGACCCGCACCCCTATTGTTTCCACCAACTGATTACTATGTAACCGTGGTTCTGTAATGTTTGTCCTTTTGTCTTTCTGTATCCCCCGTCTATGCAAGCGCTGCGGGATATGTTGGCGCTATACACAAAGATTATTATAGATGTGTGTCAGATGAGGGACTTGTTGGCATTGCACACAAAGGGGTAAGGCGTGGCTAGATGCTTGCCTGGCTTGATAGTACTCCTAGTCAGGCCACGTCCCTGACGGCCATCTTGGTGCTAGTCATGGCCTGCGGCCATTTTAGTACTTGCTGTAAGACCTTCAGCCACCGCCCAGACGCCATCTTGGCTCCTTACATCCCATAGCTGTACCTTCTACCTGGCATCCCAATGCTTGCACTTGTAGTACACTACACCAGTGATTAGTGCCTCCTCTGAACTGCATAGGAATAGTCAGCAGCCTCCATCACTGTCCTCTGTGTGTTGATGATATGTTGTCTACCTTATTAAGTGTGTGCTATAAGGTGGGGTCAGCTCACAAATGGTTAAATCATCTGTTACATGGGAATGCTTGTTTCACCCCCACCTTTCAGCTTTAGAGTTCAGTGAGAAAAAGGGAGGGGGGGAGTGTGACTGACTCTAGCCATGCTCTGCTTGCTTGATATGAATAGACCTGTAATGAAGATGATCATGGATGAAGTTTAGTATAAACCTGTGTGAACAGGGAACGTCCATTCTTGCTGTTATTTGTGTACATGTCAGTTCTGTGATTGGTTTGCAGTGATTTTGATTGTTAAATGGTGTTTTCAATGTGATAATGTCATGTAAGATATAATAATAATGAAGTTGTTGATAATGTGAGAGCTGAGTGTCCCTATTACGGGAAGGATAGCACAAGGATGCTGCAGTTATCTGTAGGAGTCCAGCCACAGCTAAAGCTCTGTTTATCTTACTCCATCACCTCTCCTTGATAAGAGAAATTCCTGAGGGGGGTTGTTAACGTTGGAGGACCAAGCGACTGCAGATGATTGGAGTAGTAGTAGTTGTGTGAATCTTAATGTTATGCAGTAAATATTGTGTATAGAGAATGTTATTAATAATTATATGAGGTAGAAAGACTTGACCCCACGATAGATAAAAGTTAATGACAAGTCCTCACGCTGTGATGAACGTAAAATGTGTGATTAAGCTTCTTAACTGTACCTACCCCCCACAGATAAGTGATCCATGTTATACATAGAGTTTGCTGCTTCCACCTGTGAGCTGGGACCAAATACCTGCTGTTGCCTCTGATCCTGGGGTCATGCTTGCTTCGCGCTACCTGGTAATGGGACTGAGGCAGACTACGGGAGACTGCCTGAGGGATGCTGTGCGGAGAGGAGAACCGTAAGGGCACGCTGTCTCTGGGATATGGCCTGAGCTACAGAGAGCACGCACAGACGTGTGATGGTTGTGTGGTGACCGGGCCTA
Organism: Eleutherodactylus coqui; assembly: GCF_035609145.1. Classification (NCBI taxonomy): domain Eukaryota; kingdom Metazoa; phylum Chordata; class Amphibia; order Anura; family Eleutherodactylidae; genus Eleutherodactylus; species Eleutherodactylus coqui. The sequence goes on from NC_089839.1 coordinate 27,865,983, forward strand.
GAACAGGTGCCAGGTACAGCCCCTAACGGGATTGTGCTTGGTACAACTGATAATGCCTATATACCTCATGACCTCCGAGGGCAACAGCAAGGGCCGTGTCCGGAGAACTAGGGACACCTCTCCCAAAGGTTCCTCTGACCCATCGGGGTCCCAAGGGGGTACCGGACGAGTATGGGACGAGAAATCGGATGGCTGCAGGGGGTTTGAGTCTCTTCTTGCATGGTGGGTAACAGTGAATAAAAATGTAGACTGGATTATATATATATTATAACCAACAGAGATTTGTTAATTATACAAGAGATGCAATCAAGGGCCTAGAGGAACAACTAGGACACACCTTACACTCATTGCATGGCAAAATAGAATGGCTCTTGATATGTTACTAGCAGAAAAAGGAGGAGTTTGTAAAATGATTGGAGGATATTGTTGTACTTTCATTCCTAATAACACAGCACCTGATGGTAGTGTTACTCGAGCACTGGAAGGGTTAAATGCATAATAAAATGAACTAGCTGATAACTCTGGCATAGACAATCCATTCACAGACTGGTTGACAGCTTGTTCGGACACTGGTCACAAGTCATATACTCCACATTAGTCTCTATGTCAGTATTTGCCTCCATTCTAGTACTTTGCGGTTGCTGCTGTATCCGAGGACTGTTACAAAACCTTATTATTATTAACACTTCCATCACCAAAACTATGTTCCAAAATATACAAGATGACGAAGAACAGGATGATTTACTGGGTCAGGTGACCACCTCTGTCTGACAAGTGATGGTTAAAAGTTCTATGAAGAAAGCACCATTTTTCTTTGATGATTTTGAAGTGTGACATTTTGATTCCAGTGCGTTCTGATTGTACGGGAGGATTGCTCTAATAACTGATGGACATTTCGATAAATAAGATTTTATATCATGATGGACAATCATTTATATATGAAGAAAGAAACATCAATCTCATAATAAATCAAGGCCAAGCTTCTCTTGGAGGCGGGCCTAATTGTGGGTACAATTGGTGGAATGACTTTATATATATATATATATATATATATATATATATATATATATATATATATATAAATGTAATGCTTTTATATGAAATAATTATATACTTAGTCTTGAAGTGTGAACCCAGGCGTCCTGGTAATAAAGCTTCGGGCCGTAGCCAGGGGGTCTGTGGTAGAGTCATTATATATGTGTATTTACTATTATACTGTGTTGATGTATTGATCTAAAGTGGGGAATGTTAAGAAAATTGTAGATCAATGTATCAGTTAATTATTCTATATTGCCTTGTAGAGCATGATACTGGTATGAGTAGTGAAAGGGTTAAAATATAACCCTTCTTTAGGCCTCCATGTCTTCTCAGGAAAGATGATAGTCTACTAGACCCCCCATGTATGCATATCTATAGACAGGAAGCTACACACTACAGGGGGTAAGTCTGTAAAGTATTACATGCATTCCTTTCTCCTGAATTCATAGTGGTCTCATTGTATGTAATAGATACACCCTAGAAGGTGTAACTTATGTTAATCATTTTTTATCTTAAGCCTATCATATATTCTATCCATCTTGAAGGTATATACGTTTTGCTATGATGTCATTTAGGCTATATATGCTTTGTCCACCTCAGAATAAAGCAGAAATTATTTGATACCACATAAGTGGTTTGATTTGAATTTCTCCTGAGCTCAGATTACTACACGGAATCTGATAGTCTTCTTCTTGAAAACAAATTCTCTCTACAGAAAGAGACAGCTTGGCCCACTGCTGAGGGTACCCATGCTGCTTGCCTGTCATCCTTTCAGTGTGTATGGCCTGAGGAGGAGGAGGAGGATCCTGAAAGTGATCTTCCTAGTGAGGACAGCCATGTGTTGCATACAGGTACCCTGGCACACATGGCTGACTTCATGTTAGGATGCCTTTCTCGTGACCCTCGCGTTACACGCATTCTGGCCACTACGGATTACTGGGTGTACACACTGCTCGACCCACGGTATAAGGAGAACCTTTCCTCTCTCATACCCGAAGAGGAAAGGGGTTCGAGAGTGATGCTATACCACAGGACCCTGGCGGACAAACTGATGGTAAAATTCCCATCCGACAGCGCTAGTGACTGAAGGCGCAGTTCCGAGGGCCAGGTAGCAGGGGAGGCGCAGAGATCAGGCAGCATGTACAGCACAGGCAGTGGAACACTCTCTAAGGCCTTTGACAGCTTTCTGGCTCCCCAGCAAGACTGTGTCACCGCTCCCCAGTCAAGGCTGAGTCGGCGGGAGCTCTGTAAAAGGATGGTGAGGGAGTACGTAGCCGATCGCACGACCGTCCTCCGTGACGCCTCTGCCCCCTACAACTACTGGGTGTCGAAGCTGGACACGTGGCCTGAACTCGCGCTGTATGCCCTGGAGGTGCTTGCTTGTCCTGCGGCTAGCGTCTTGTCAGAGTGGGTGTTTAGTGCGGCTGGGGGAATCATCACAGATAAGCGTACCCGCCTGTCAACCAACAGTGCCGACAGGCTTACACTCATCAAGATGAACAAAGCCTGGATTTCCCCAGACTTCTCTTCTTCACCAGCGGACAGCAGCGATACGTAAGCAATACATAGGCTGCACCCGCGGATGGAAGCATTGTTCTCTATCACCATCAAAAACGTGGACCTTTTAGCTTCATCAATCTGTGTATAATATTCATCCTCCTCCTCCTGCTCCTCCTCCTGAAACCTCACGTAATCACGCCGAACGGGCAATTTTTCTTAGGCCCACAAGGCTCGGTCATATAATTATTGTAAACAATTTTTATACGTTTCAATGCTCATTAAAGCGTTGAAACTTTCACCTGAACCAATTTTTATTTTAACTGGGCTGCCTCCAGGCCTAGTTACCAATTAAGCCACATTAACCAAAGCGATTAATGGGTTTCACCTGCCCTCTTGGTTGGGCATGGGCAATTTTTCTGAAGTACATTAGTACTGTTGGTACACCAATTTTTTGGGGCCCTCGCCTACAGTGTAATCCAATTAATTTTTTGCCCACCTGCATTAAAGCTGACGTTACATCAGCTGTGCTGGGCACTGCAATGGGATATATTTATGTACCGCCGGTGGGTTCCAGGGAGCCACCCATGCTGTGGGTCCACAGGGAGTTGTAACTGCATGTGTCCACTTCTAAAGAACCCCAGTCTGACTGGGGCATGCAGTGTGGGCCGAAGCCCACCTGCATTTAATCGAACGTTACCTCAGCTGTGATGGGCACTGCAATGGGATACATTTATGAACAGCCGGTGGGTTCCAGGGAGCCACCCATGCTGTGGGTCCACAGGGAGTTGTAACTGCATGTGTCCACTTCTAAAGAACCTCAGTCTAACTGGGGCATGCAGTGTGGGCTGAAGCCCATCTGCATTAAACATGACATTACCTCAGCTGTGATGGGCAATGCAATGGGATATATTTATGTACCGCCGGTGGCTTCCTGACACCCACCCATGCTGTGGGTCCACACGGACTTCACAATAGGGAGTTGTACCTGCCTGTGTCTATGAATTAAAAACCCCGGTCAGGTTGGGGCATGCAGTGTGGGCCGAAGCCCACCTGCATTTAATCGGACGTTACCTCAGCTGTGATGGGCACTGCAATGGGATACATTAATGTACAGCCGGTGGGTTCCAGGGAGCCACCCATGCTGTGGGTGCACACGGAATTCCCATTGCGGAGTTGTACCTGCCTGTGACTATTTATAAAAAAACGCGGTCTGACTGGGGCATGCAGACACCTTGACAGAATGAATAGTGTGTGGCACATAGGTTCCCCATTGCTATGCCCACGTGTGCAGCTCCTGATGGCAGTGGCACAGGATTATATTTCTCATTGCTTCTGTACAGCATTGTGGGCTATCGCCCCGCCCCTTTTAAAGAGGGTCGCTGCCTAGCCGTGCCAACCCTCTGCAGTGTGTGCCTGCGGTTCCTCCTCATGGCAGACGCACTTATAAATAGACATGAGGGTGGTGTGGCATGAGTGCAGCTGAAGGCTGCGCAGGGAAACACTGTGGTGTGCGCTGTGGACACTACGTCGTGCGGGGGGGGGGGGGGGGATGGGTTTGGCAGCATGTAACCCAGGAGAAGTGTCAGCGGAGTGTCATGCAGGCAGTGATTGTGCTTTGTTGGAGGTAGTGTGGTGCTTAGCTAAGGTATGCATTGCTAATGAGGGCTTTTCAGAAGTAAAAGTTGTTGGGAAGGGGGGGCCCACTCTTGCCGCTATTGTGGCTTAATAGTGGGACCTGGTAACTTGAGATGCAGCCCAACATGTAGCCCCTCGCCTGCCCTATCCGTTGCTGTGTCGTTCCCATCACTTTCTTGAATTGCCCAGATTTTCACAAATGTAAACCTTAGCGAGCATCTGCGATATACAAAAATGCTCGAGTCGCCCATTGACTTCAATGGAGTTCGTTACTCGAAACGAACCCTCGAGCATCGCGATAATTTCGTCCCGAGTAACGAGCACCCGAGCATTTTGGTGCTCGCTCATCTCTATTAAAGGGGTTGTCTCGAGGAAGCAGTGAATTTTTTTTTTTGCCCAGTCCCCCTAATTAAGCATACATTACTAAGCCCCCCTGTAAATGACTTTTCTAGCTGGTTTGTACTTACAGTTCCAGCGTTTCAGCAACTTATAAAAACTTTCCCAAGATGGCCGCCGGCTTTTTTCCCGTCGCTTACTGTAGCCCGACGTGCGCGCTCCCGAGACGCTACCAGCTGTGTCTCCCTGACAACCAGACGCCCCGCAGCCGCCAACCGGACCCACCGCAGCTGCCGACCACGGCACACAGTCACCCACCGCCAGGCAGCAGGTAACCGGCGCTAGACCCCTGACAACAGATGAAAACCCCCCCGGCAGAGCGGCAGACCCCCCGGCAGAGCGGCAGCCCCCCCGGCCCAGCGGCAGCCCCCCCCCCGGCACAGCGGCAGACCCCCCGGCAGAGCGGCAGCCCCCCCCGGCACAGCGGCAGACCCCCCGACAGAGCGGCAGCCCCCCCCCCCCCCGGCAGAGCGGCAGACCCCCCCGGCACAGCGGCAGACCCCCCCGGCACAGCGGCACCCCCCCCCCCCCGGCCCATCACTTACCTGGGCGGCAGGACGGCGGGACAGCTGGGCGGCTTCTCAGGACAGCTGGGCGGCTCAAGTTTCTGCACCTTCCTCTAAGAGAGGATGGTACAGAATGGCCGCTCCAGCACGCTCCCGAGAAGATACAGCTCGTCTCCGCATGCGCAGAAGAGCTGTAGCGGCGAGCACACTGAAGCGGCTCGTGCTCAGAGCAGAAGACCGGACTGCGCAAGCGCGTCTAAAAAAAGCAAGCCGCCAGCGAATTTAGACGGAACCATGGAGACGGGGACGCTAGCAACGGAGCAGGTAAGTGAATAACTTCTGTATGGCTCATATTTAATGCACGATGTATATTACAAAGTGCATTAATATGGCCATACAGAAGTGTATAACCCCACTTGATTTCGCGAGACAACCCCTTTAATTAACTTAAAGATTTGGTTCATTACACATGAAAATTAAAAGCCGCTCTTTCAGTTCCCGTACACTCAGTGTTTCTCCACAGAAAAACACAGGCGGAGTTCTGCCGATTGCTGACGGGGATTTGATCCTGACACTTTTTAGCCATTTTGCTCACTGGATGGGTCACCTTATTTTCATTGGACTACTAAAATTAATTTTGCAATTTTTTCCCGTAGGGCTGTTTTTCATCTTATAGAAATGTTTTTGTTTTTGTTTTCCTAGAGCTAATCTGCATAAAAACTTGTATAAAAAAGTTGTTTAAATTGACAGGTTTTTATCTTAGTATAAATTTACAAATGTTAAAAATAAAGTTTAAGAAATGCGTTAACTATTTAGTTGTCATATATTTTGTATTGTCTTACATTACTAGATGTCTATGGTGAAAGTCTGGTTGGTGTCTGTTTTTTGTTTTGTAATTTGTTTATATGTGTTGTTTTTTTTTAACATATGTTCTCTATGACAATAAATGTTCCCCAGAGGTTTTTTATAATGTGCTGTTGCAGCTAATAAACAGAACTGCTAATATACATTGTTCTATATCATTGTGCTTTGCTGTCACCTTGTGGCAATTGTATACAATAGAACCTCAACTAACGACATTTATCCATCCGGAAGCAATGGACTTTAGTAGAAATCAGTGTTGGTTCAGGACATTATATCCATAGGAATTAATGTAAATCCAATTAATTGGTTCTAGACGTTCCAAAAAACACACCAAACCCCATTTAATAGAGAATAACTCTGCTCCATAATACCAAAAACAATAACAATACTGAATGAATATAAAACACAACTGTAAAGAATAAATTACCTTGCAGGGACATCATTATAGCAGTACGTATCACTGTGTTATCTGTCGTTTGACATAGGACTGCAGAGACATCATTATAGCAGTATGGATCACTGTGTTATCTGTGGTTTGACATAGCACTGCAGGGACATCATTAGCAGTATGTATCACTGTGTTTTCTGTGATTTGACATAGCACTGCAGGGACACACCCCTTCACTTCCAGTTGCAGGGTGTGGTTCACTTGTGAGCAGGTGCTTGCAGCTCCAGGTCTCTCTTTCTCCTCCAGGGCCTGGGACTTTTTGCTCTCTCCTACCCAGGAGGGAGTGAGGTCCTGGGCTATGGCTAGAGGGAGGACTACTACCCCCACTCTCCGGAGCCAGCCGGCGGAGGATGGGGATGCTTCACAACCGGCTACCCAGGAGGGGCTGAGGAGATCTACCAGGAGACGCAGCGATGTGTCTCCTGCACCCCTCCTGGAGACCACCCGAGGTGGCCGTCGGGCTAGCCAGGGTGAGGGACGGCGGCCCTCCGGGACCTCGGCTGCTGGGACTTCCAGCAAAGGCCCTCCTGGAGCCAGGCCAGGTACTCCTGGGGGAAACCCCAGTCCTACCATCGAGCACTGGGGGACACTGCGGCCTAGGGAGGATGTAACCGTCTTTGCTGCCAGGCTCGCTTCAAGGACCCAGGAGTACCGTGAGGCCGGTGGCACCATCAGAAGGCTTTAGGAGGAGTTAAAGGCAGCCAGGTCCCTGGCCAACAATTCAGGTGGGTCAAGGAGGGCCCAATACAACCAGGCCGTCCAGGAATTGAAAAGCGAGATCCTCACCCTGGTTGAGAGGAGGGCGGACATCTTAAGGGGTGCAGGTCCGTTCGCAGAGAAGTTGGTGAATGGTGACCGGTTTGAAGGGTCTCAGCCGGCTCTGGCTGGGGTCTGTGAGGATATGAAGGGCCTAGTGTCCAAGATGGAGCAGGCCCCTGCTGGAGAACTGCAGACAGCGGATAGTCAGCAGTCCCTGTGCAGTGACCTTCCAGCTGGGCAAGCTACTATTATTTCAAGCTCAGACTCCTCTGGGGAAGAGGGTGAGGACAGCGGCCCAGGGGGGCAACTAATGGCGTACATAAGTCACCTGGAATCCCCTGGAGGCCTGGAGGGTCTCTATTTTGGCAATGACCTTCCTGAGCGAGACCCCCAGGCTAAAAAGAAGAAAAGTGGCAAAAAGATCACCCAGGTGGAGTACAGGTACGTCAGCCTCCCTGGGCAAGCCTCTGAACCAGGGGAGGGGGGTAGCTGCATGGGTAGCCCCCAGGTCCGACCCAGCCTGGACTCTGCTAATGTGGGTTCAGTGCAAAGGAAGGGGGAGAGTACTAGGCATCCTGATCCAAACACCCCCTCGGTTCGTAATAAAAGGAGGGGTGACGGGCAGAAGCTGGTGTCTGACAGTGAGATTCCTAAGAGTGGGGGTCATCCGGCGTCGGATGATCTAGGTAAAATATCAAAAAAGGCTGCGAAGGTGGGGGGTCATCCGGCGTCGGATGATCCAGATACAATGACAAAAAAGGTTGCGGAGGTGGGGGGTGCACCGGCATCAGGTGGCCCCCAGAAAGGCCCTGCGGCGGGCCTAAGTAAGGGGGGTCTCCCGGCGTCGGGTGATCCCAAGAGTTCAGGGAAGGTGGAGGAAAAGATGGGGGGTCATCCGGCGTCGGCTGGCCCCCCGAAGGGCCCTGCGGTGGGCCTGGATAAAGGGGGTTGCCCGGCGTTGGGTGGCCACCAGAAAGGCCCTGCGGCGGGCCTAAGTAAGGGGGGTCTCCCGGCGCCGGGTGATCCCAAGAGTTCAGGGAAGGTGGAGGAAAAGATGGGGGGTCATCCGGCGTCGGCTGGCCCCCAGAAAGGCCCTGCGGCGGGCCTAAGTAAGGGGGGTCTCCCGGCGCCGGGTGATCCCAAGAGTTCAGGGAAGGTGGAGGAAAAGATGGGGGGTCATCCGGCGTCGGCTGGCCCCCAGAAAGGCCCTGCGGCGGGCCTAAGTAAGGGGGGTCACCCACCAGCAGGTGATCCCATAGGTTCACGGAAGGTGGGGGGGTCATCCGGCGTCGGGTGGCCCCCAGAAAGGCCCTGCGGTGGGCCTGGAAAAAGGGGATTGCCCGGCGTCGGGTGATCCCAAACATCCTGGGAGTTTGGGGGGCCATCCGGCGTCGGGTGGCCCCAATAAGGGCCCTGCGGTGGACCCTAAAAAAAGTGGAGACCCAAAACGCCGGAATTCCTTTGCCGGGGTTACACGAAATATGATGGCAGGAGGCGGAGCCAAAGGTCGTGAATGCGTGGCTGGAAGTCCCTTTCCCCCCAGTGCTAAGGGGGGTGGGTCTGGAGGCTCGGAGGGGACTATATTTAAGAAACCCACCCTGGGTTGCTCCCCTGCAGGCAAGGGGGGAGCGGCTGGGAAACCTCCGAGCCACCAGGTGCCCCTTACTCTTCCGGCCAAGAGAGAAGCCATTACCGGTCTGGTCGCAAAGAATAGGGAGAATGATGAGCGTGAGAGTATGGAAGGCATGGAGGTGTGTGAAAGGGATGAAGGGAGCAACATCATGGTGAGAGGTGTGCGTGAGGGAGAGTCCAGGGGTGTGGGGAATTTAAATAATACAAGATTAAATGTTGGGGTGTCTGCTGGTGGAGGAGTATCGGAGGGAGGTACAGGTAAATTTACAAAAGTCACAAGTGAGGGTGGAGTGTCTGGTGGTTTGGGGAGGAGTGGGGGCCCTGGTCCAGCTGCCGCCCCGGCGGTGACTGCTCCTAGAAGCTACGCTAGTGTTGCCGCCGGGGTAAGTGGGGGACCTTCACCTCCCGGCTTCAGGGACCCCAGGTCACACGAGCTATTCCTATCCGCCTTAAAGAGGGGAGAGAGGTCGGTCACTATAGAGGGTGAAAAGCACGACCTATCCTTTTGGATAGATAGGTTTGGCACAGAGCAAAGGCAGGGAGAAGAGGCATGGTCGCTTCCTACAGCCGGGCAGGGGGGGTCCAGAAGGAATGTGGTTCGTCTCCGATGGGGAGGCAGTGAAGCCTGCCCTAACCGTGCTAGGGTGGTGGAGCTTCTCCTCGGGATGGAATTCAGGGTGAGTGACATCTTTGCCCTGATCCACCCCTTTGGGACCTCCCTGTTTGATGTTAGCTTCGTGAGACCAGAGGGGCTCGAGCTCTTCTGGTCAAAATACGAGCTGGCTCAGACGGAGCCCGAGTGGCGGGATTTTGCAGTTCAAGCAATTACCCGCCAGAATGACACTAAGAGAGTGACCTTCTGACTAGTAACGAGTCTCTCTCTTATGTTGACATCATGACCTGGATGGGCAGGTATGGGGAGATTCTCCATCCTCCCCAGAAAAACAGGGACGCACACGGTATCTGGTCAGGGGCCTGGACTTTCATGGTAAAGTTGAAACGTGCAGGTAATTCCGTTACCCACATCCCTTCTTCTGCGTTCCTGGGAAGGGACAGGATTCTGGTTTTCTACCAGGGGCAGCCGAAGGTCTGCCACAGGTGCGGGGACCCCACACATTTCAGCGCACAGTGTAAGGTGCTGGTGTGTGCGCTGTGTGGGGGCAGAGACCACCCATCCTCCTCCTGTGGCAGCATTCGGTGTAACCTGTGTGGTGCTTTAGGGCACCCATTCAGTCGTTGTCCCTTATCCTGTGCCAACATCGGCCGAGCCCAGTCAGAGGGCCAGCGGGGCCGTCGCTCCGGGGGCGAAGCTGGTGGCAGCAGGGAGGAGGAAGAGCTACGGGGTCTCGGCGGGGTGCCTGGCCAGCCAGGGCAGGAGGGGAGTCGAGCTGCTGAGGCCCCAAGGAAAAGCGATGTGGATGAGGAAACCAGAAGGATGGAGAGAGAGGAGGTGGCTGCCAGTTCTGCCGGATCCTCCCGTGAAGAAAGTGCGGACGAGGAAAGCGAGAAATGGCAAAAGCAGAAAAAAAAGGGTAAGGGAAGAACAAGAAAGAAAAATAGGGGTTCTTCCTCTCTAGAGTGGGATGACTCGGTCCCACTCACTCTGGTGCAGATACCAAAGGAAGGCCCCATCAGTTCCCTTACGGTCGACCTCTCTAACCGGTACCAAGCTCTCAATAACACCTCCTCTTCCCTGCCAGGGGGAGAGGCTGGGGGTGAGGTACCGGAGGTGGTGGCGGAGATAATTGAGGAAGGAACCCCGGGGGACGCTGGGTCTCTTTCTGTGGGGGACCCGGTTTCTTCTGGGAAGGGGGCCACCCTGAAGCCGGAAGGTGAAGGTAAGGATGAGTGTGGTGATATGGATGTTTCAATTTCATTAAAAAGAAATAAAGGAGAGACCTCTTCTTCCGACAGGGAGGAGGGGGAGAGTAAGAGGAAAGCCATCCAGCTCAATCACCAATGATGGCGGCACTCACCCTGTTGACGCTGGCATCCATTAATGTTGCCAGCATTAAGTCAGATGCGGCTAGGTTTGCGGCCTTTGATTTTCTCAGCCGAGTTGAAGCTGACATTTTATTTTTGCAAGAGACCAGGCTGACAGATTTGTCGGTCATGAACAAAGCCAAGCGTGAGTGGAGGTGCGGAGCCTCCTATTGGTCTCTTGCGCCCGAGCCGTATAGCGGGGTGGCGGTCCTTTTTAAGACCGCACAGGTAGAATGCAGACGGGTTATCGAGCTGGAAATGGGGAGGTGCCTGATCTTGGATATTCTCATGGGAGGTCAAGAGTTGCGTCTTATTAACATCTATGGACCCCAGTCAAAGGAGGGGCGCAAAGACCTCTTTATGAGAATTAAGCCTTTCCTTTTTACAAGCCGGCAAGTGGTCTTTGGAGGAGACTTTAATAATGTCACGAGGCTCGGTGATAGAGGAGGTTCCAATAACCAGCCAGGCTATGATAGCGTCGCGTTAAATAGAGTAGTTAGTGAGGCACTCCTTGTGGATGTCCACGTTCGGCACACCCCAGGGCGCACGGGATTCACTTGGTTTAGAGGTAGTTATTGCAGGTCTAGGATAGATAGGTTTTATTTAAAGGAGGAAGCCGTCTCCTCACCGTTATCGGTGGTGGAGGTGGAGTTCTCCAACCACTGTATGATTCTTTTTTCTCTGAATGTCACAGAGACCCCTCGGATGGGCAAAGGTTTATGGAAGTTGAATTCGTCACTCCTGGAAGAAGCGGAAATAAGACGGTCCTTTGAGGATTTTCTTCAGAGCCAGGAACCACTACTGGGCCTATGCAGCAGTAAGTTAGAGTGGTGGGAGATGTTCAAACATCGGGTAAGAAGGTTCTTCCGACAGATCTCCAACCTCAGAAGCCTGAACAGAAAGCGTATGTATCAGAGCCTGAGGAGGAAACTCGAGCATTTGGTCTCGACTGGAGGTAGCCGCGAGGAGATCTCCAGAGTGAAATCCTTGCTCAAGAGATGTCAGTATGATAGACACGCATCTTTGGTTCTTGAGAGGGACTTTGGGAAGTACCGCTCGCCTGACCCCTACAAGAACTGTAAGATGTCAGTGAGTTGTAAATTGGTTACGGGTCTGCTAGACAGTACAGGCTCCCTGAAAAGGTCCAGATCAGGGATCCTGGAGGTCGTCAGATCCTTCTACTGACATCTCTTGGGCGGGAAAGAACTTAATCGGCACGGAATCTCGACTTTCCTGGCAGAAACCGTTCCCGAACCAGGAGTAGACCCCTCTCTTGGCGTTTTGACAGAAGCAATTACGGAAGATGAAGTCGGACTGGCGATTGATGGGCTCCGGTCCAAAAAGTCGCCAGGCCCAGATGGCTTAACAGCTGAGTTTTATAAAGCCTTTAAGGAAATTTTAGTTCCCCTCTTGACCGAGGTTTTTAATGAATGTCTATCCTTGGGCGTTCTGCCGGAGTCAATGAGGAAGTCGGCCCTAATTATTCTGTCAAAGGTTAAAGATTCGCTTTGGCGTCCCATAGCGCTCCTCAATATGGACAGAAAGATTCTAGCAAAAGTGCTGTTCAGTAGGTTGGTGAAATTTGCACCCCAGCTCCTTTCTGGGGCTCAGCACTGCTCTGTTCCCGGTCGAAGCACGTTTAGCGCCGTGCTGAGTGTCCGGGAGGCTGTGGAGCGGGGCAGGGCGGGTCTCTGGAAGGGGTTTTTACTTTCCCTGGATCAGGCTAAAGCTTTTGATCGAGTAAACCACGAGTACCTTTGGTCTATCCTTTTGAGGTACGGTCTGCCGGTGGGGTTCGTAAAATGGTTAAAAGCATTGTATTCAGGGGCTGAGAGTTTCCCGCTCGTGAACGGTTGGCCGTCCTTTTGTAGTCGGGTCTGGAGTCCGTCAGGGATGCCTTCTGAGCCCCTTTCTTTACGCGTTCGCTGTCGATCCCTTCCTCAGAAGGGTAGATGGGGGACCGTTGGCGGGGGTGAGGATGGAACTGGGGGTCCCGGACCCGGCCTTGGGGACAGTGGCGTACGCTGATGACGTTACTATCTTTGTCTCCTCTCAGGAGGAGGCGGGGTGGGTCAGGAGGTCTCCGGGTCAAAGATCAATTGGGAAAAGTGTGAGAGTCTCTGGCTGGGAGGGGGAGATCCTGCTTTTGATCTTCCGGACGCTCTCCCAGAACCCCAAGATTCCGCTAAAATTTTAGGCATCGATTTCGACCCAGGGAATTATCCCGAGAAAAACTGGGAAGGCAGATTGAGGAATGCCACTCAAAAGGTGGATCAATGGAAAGGGTGGTCTTTGACCCTGAGAGAAAGGGTTTGCTTGATCAAGACTTACCTGCTCCCTTTGTTAATGTGCCTGGGAAGTGTCTGCATTTTGCCAGAACCTCTTTGGTCATGGGTCTACAGCCTGTTCTTCTAGCTGTTATGGGGGAATAGGTTGAACCCAGTCAAGAGGGAGGTTACTTACCGTACGAGGAGACTAGGCGGGTTGGGTATAGTCAACCCAGTGGTATTCCTCATGAATACCTTTTTGAAAGCTAATATCGCAAACCTCTGGAAAGAGAGGGCTCCTCCGTGGGTATCCTCCTGTAAGGGATGGTTTCGGCCGTTCTTCCAGGAGTGGGAGACAGGAGGGTGTGTGAAGGACTTTCGTATACCGCACGGACATCTTCCGGCTTACGTTGCACCAGTTCTGAAGGTTTTATGCCAATGGGGGCTGACTGTGGGGGAAGTCAGGACGCTGGCCAGGCGTGTGCTGGACGAGAGGGTTTTGGCAACCCACTTTCAGAATCCATTGGCTCTCAGAGCCTGCCCAGGTGGGGATTTGAGGGTGGGTTTGTTTCTTTTAAATTCGGTAAGAATCCCCTCAAAGTATTGGGACTTGACCTGGCGCTGCTTCCATGGTAAGCTGTATGTGGGGGACAACTTGAAGCACAAGAACACCGAGGACAGAGGTTGTCCCCGGGAGGTGTGTGGCAACACTCTGGAGAGCATGGACCACTTCCTACTTCATTGTCCCTTTAATATAGAGGTATACAAGAGGGTAGGGGCTTCGATCGGTTGGCCTCGGCTGGCTGACCTTACCTACGCCGAGTGGTGTTATGGAGCATTCAGAGATCTGGGTGGCAGGGACCGCTGCACTTTATTTTTAGTAAGTCTAGTGGTTAGGTATTACACGTGGAGTGTACGGTGTATAGTATCGATGCAGCATAAAATCCTCGAGGACGAGGTAAGTGGGAATATTCTCGGTGACCTGGTGAAGGTGCGTTCTCTGGAGTTTGAAAGGTTGGGTAGGCCTGGAGCAGCCTTCCTTTGTAGGGGTTTTTGCTTTGGAGTTCCCTAGCCTGGAGAACTGTTTCCCGGTGGGGGGCTGGATTCTTTCACCCTAGATTTTTGTTTTGTTTTAAGTTATAAGTTGAATAAAAGGCTTACGGGACCCGAACCAGGGCTGAAGGTAACGGTTATTTTTGTTATTTTTCTGTATATTTAGGCTGTGGATTATTATGCATTATATGGTTTTGTGGGTGGTATTATGTGTTTATGGTTTTCTCGTGGGTGGTATCATGTTTCATGGGTGGTGTGTTTTCGTGGGTGGTATCATGTTTCATGGGTGGTATTATGTGTTTTCGTGGGGGGTATTATGTTGAGTTTTTGTGGGGGGTTAGTATTACGTTCTGTGTATTTAAAAAAACAAACAACTAAACTATGTTCATAAGCATGATTGGCAGGTATTGGCAGTGGACCAGGGGATGGGTAGAGGGTAATGCATGTGTAGTTTAGAGGGGAGGGGGAATAAAAATTTTTTTTTAAAAAATTTATATATATATTCTTGTTTTACTAATGTGTGTTTTTTCTCTGTTTAGTAGGTTGGAATATGCAGCACTCCGGGATTATGGAATAGGTTGTCTTGTTTTTGTTGTGATATGTTTTGTTATGTTATGTAAATTTTGTTGTGTAAATGGGATGTGTGAGATTGGGGATGCGGCCAGACCGGTTTTTTACTCCTGTACGGTTTCTATAAAATTTTGTAAATATGAATGTTTGGCTATTATTTCTTGCAAATATTTATTATTTTCTGTTATTTTTCCAAATATTTCAGTTTTGTAAATGTGTGTATATATGCTTATTGCGATTGTATTTGGCAATTTTTTCTGTTATTTTGCTATTTTTGTTATTACGCCCTGTAATGTTTTTTACTTTTATAATAAAAAGATTATCACTGGGTTATCTGTGCTTTGACATAGGACTGCAGTTTTTATTTGCAAACGTTTCTTTACTGTACTGTACTCATCTGTACAGTACTTACATTTTGCAGTACAGTGGGGATTCAGGAGGCAGGCAGCGTTCAGCCGGCACTTTGGGAATTCAGCTGCTGTACTGTGTCAGGAGGCAGGCAGACACAGCAATGTTCAGCCGACACTGTGCACTGTGGAGAGGGGAGGGGGAGGAGTAGGCGTGCGCTGCTGCAGGAGAAGCAGGAAGTGACTGGCATCAGCTGCGTGCCGGCTCACTGAACGGCACCCGGGGTCATGGAACAGTCAGCGCCCTTATCTGAGGAATGCAACTTTATTTGAGGGACTGCCGCTGCTATGACACATTGACGTAAGTTGAAAACAGCTTTACTTAAGAGCAATGCTACTCAAGAGTTTACTGTAGTTGTTATTGTAAACTACCACAATGCTTTTCTCCATGTAACCGCTCCTGTTTCTTGTGAAATCATATCCTGCCCCTAGGTAGCGCCATTTACTTTTTGCACAGGATAGACATCACAGACCTGCAGAGAAGATTTTTCTTTGACACTATCGACTTCATTACTCAAGCCGCAATCAAATAAATAATCTTCCTAAAGTTCACCATTTGATCTCCTTCCATGATTCTCCACATGCAAATGATTTCATTAGGAAAAGTGAATTATATATCGAGTTTGCCTATCTACCATTGCTTGTAGAGTGTCCTCACACTCACCAGAAGAACTACAGTGTCTACATGCATGTACATGCCAGGTAGAGTAGATACTCGACAGCTGGGCACTTGCTCTAACAGCAGGGACCGAAGAAACCCTTGGTCCCCGCTGTTTAACCCTTCACATGCCGCAGTCAGTGTGACCCCAACATGTAAAAGGCTCGTGGAGGGAAGGGGCTCCCTCTGTCACCCATCGGACTCCTGCGGTGTGATCGAAGTGTCCCAATGGGTTGCTATGGCAGTCAGAGGCTTGAATATAGCCTCCGAGTCTGCCAGCAATGTTGGCCTATGCCATTCAGTCTCTGATTGAGCCTCCTAGGCTTTCTAATGCACTACTACACTGAAGTACAGTAATGTATTAGAAGAATGATAAAATATGCTGATATTCAAGTCCCCTAGTAGGACAAATGCAGCGACACAAAAGAAAAACATTAAAAGTGGGGGTTTTTTGTGTAACCAAATGGCAAAACATAAAAAAATCTGTATAAACTTGGTATCATCGAAATCGTGATGACTCGGAGAATAATATTATCACATTATTTTGCACACTGGACATTGTAAAAATGAAATAAAGAAATATCAGAATTTTTTTTTTTTTTTTAAATCCCCCTAAAAAAATGTATAAAAGTTATATAACACATAAATAAGAGTATAGGAAATGTTTAAAAACATCCTAATTACTTATAGTGAGAGGTTCATTCTTCACAGAAATTAAAAGGGTTAGAAGTAGGAGAAAACCAATGTGGCTTAATAAAGATGTAAAGAGGCAATAAACAGCAAAAAGAAAGTGTTTAAACTACTAAAACAAGAAGGCACTGAAGAAGCACTAAAAACTTATAAGGAAAAAAATAAGTAAAAATCAGATAAAAACAGCAAAGATGGAGACTGGGAGACTAATTGCCAAGGAGAGTAAAACTAACCCTAAACTGTTCAACTATATAAATAGTAAAAAGATTAAAACTGAAAGTGTTGGCCCTTTAATAAATAATGTAGGAGAAATTGTAGAGTGATGAGATAAAAACAAATCTATTATATAGCCTTTTCTCCAGTGTGTTCATAGAGGAAAATCACATGTCAGATGAGATGCGGAGTGATAAAGTAAACTCTCCACTAAATGTCACCAGTCTAACCCAGGAAGAAGTGAAGAGCCATCTTAAAAAGATTAAAATAGACAAATCACCGAGTCCCGATGGCATACACCCCGGTTCTAAGGGAATAAAGTAATGTGATAGTCAGACCTATGTTTCTTATTGTATAATGGCAAGTTCTGTTCCACTGAATTGGCACATAGCTGCAGAGATATTGTTCCATCCTTCTTATTTACATTTTACCCAGAGGAGTAAGGATGGCCTTATAAGTCTCCTCACTCACCTTCTTGCTGCGCACCCTAAGGAGTGATGTTCCCCCTCCCGACCTGTTGGTGACTGCAATACCATCTGATGAGATCACATTGGTCACATGACAGGCAGCGACCGTCTCCACTGATAACTCCTCCCCCTCACATACAGATCACATGACCGTGACATCACCAAAGGTCCTGTAGTCACTAGGCTGTACCGTCTGCTGGAGAGTCATGGGAGCGGGGAATGTTACCTGACGGCAGACCTCCTTCTACCAACTCCACTCTAGTGCTGGTCGGGCTGCCTGGGACTTGTAGTCCGCTCGTCTTCCTTCTGACCCAGCAGGAGGTTTTCTGTCCGTGTAATTCAGTGAGTCTCGGGTTATTCTAGTTGTCCCGCCGCCCCGCCGTGTGAACAGACCTGTTATAAACAATGGCTTCTGTGTTGTGCGCCTCGCAATGTACAAATCCTGTGTGAGAATATCGGCCATGTAAACACGACCTGAAGGTGGTGATATCGGTGGGGCGGTGGTTGGCGTGTAAGGAATTGCGCACACAGCGTCCGTGCATGGGAGTACGGACCTGCCGCTGTACTGACCTTGGCCCGCCTGCGTGCTCAGTGCCGTACCGGGGTACCAGGGTACCGCTCTACAATTATGCCAACTGCACGTAT
The DNA here is from genome assembly GCF_035609145.1 of Eleutherodactylus coqui. Taxonomy (NCBI): domain Eukaryota; kingdom Metazoa; phylum Chordata; class Amphibia; order Anura; family Eleutherodactylidae; genus Eleutherodactylus; species Eleutherodactylus coqui. Next base: position 27,883,714 of record NC_089839.1, read on the forward strand.
TTGCGCTATGGTCATTGGGTTTTTGCGGTTTCCTGTGTGTTTTACTGAATTTTTGCGCATTAATAAACACAAACGCACTGCCATTGATTTTAATGGACAGGTCAGTTACATTAGTTTAATATGTGCTATGTTCGTGCGCAATACATGCGAAAATAAGGCATGCTGTGTATTTTGTTGTACAAGCGAAATGCGCGTGAGAAATATTCGCATGTAATTGAACCCAATGGGTTCTATTCACTGCATACTGTCCGCACAAATTTTGCGTGCACAAATCCGTTTGTGTGATTAGGCCCTTACCTGCGAAAATTTGCGGTTTAGCTTCAGGCCTTGTGCGCACATCATGTAGTTGTGATGTCAGAAATCAGAAGGAGTTTTTCCTTAAAGGGCTTTCATTAATTTAAAGGGAACCTGTCACCTTGGAAAGGCATCATAAACTAAGTCACGACCTGATGACCGCAAAGTCAATGGGCGACTACTCCCTGCTAAACCTCCTCGACCTCTCTGCTGCGTTTGACACTGTTGACCATGACCCCCTCCTCGCTATGCTTTACTCTATTAGCCTAAAGAACTCTGCTCTCTCCTGCTTCTCCTCTTATCTCTCTGACCGCTCTTTCAGCGTCTCCTTCGCTGGCTCTACCACCTCACCAATTCCCCTCGCTGTTGGGGTCCCTCAGGGCTTGGTCTTTGGCCCCCTCCTCTATCTATACTGCCCTAATTGGACAAAACATTGGCAAATTCGGCCTCGAACACCATCTCTACGCTGACGACATCCAACTATACACCTCTGAATCATTCCTCCAAAATATCACCGACTGTCTGTCCGCTCTAACACTATGTCCTCTCTTTTTCTCAAACTTAACCTCTCTAAAACTGACCTTCTCATCTTTTTGCCTTCCAGCCGACTTCCCCCCAACATCTCCATATCAGTAGCTGGCACCACCATATCCCACAGACAGCATATCTGTTGCCTTGGGGGTCACACTGGACTCTGACCTCTCTTTTACCCCCCACATCCAATCTCTAGCCCGAAAATGCCACCTGCACCCCAGAAATATTGCTAAAAATTGTTCAATCCTCACCACGGACACCCTAAAGACACTCGTTGTCTCCCTCATCCACTCTCGCATCAACTACTGCAACTCGCTGCTTATCAGCATTCCCCGCACCAGATTTTCCCCTCTCCAATTCATACTTAATGCAGCTAGACTCATTTTCCTATCCAGCCGCTTCTCAGATGCCTTTACCCTATTCCAGTACCTGCACTGGCTGGCCATCCACTGCAGAACTCAATTCTATTTGATCACCATGGCACCACACCACCGTACATCACTTCCCTCCTGTCCATACACAACCCAGCCCGCACACTCTGTTAGGCCAACATATTGAGAATAAACGCCCCCTTAATTCGATCCTCACATGCTCACCTCCAGGTCCTCTCTAGAGCAGCACCAGTCCTCTAGAATGCTCTACCCCAAAACATCTGGACAATTCCCAATGCATGAAATTTCAGATGCGCCTTAAAAATGCACATCCTCTTCCAATCCCCCAGCCCCAACCCCACACATCATGCCCCCTGCCCCTCCCTATGGCTCCCCATGCCTTCCACTTTGCCTGTCCTATATATCTTCTGCCCCTGTACCCCCTTAACAGCTCCCCCCCATGTTCTATTTCCTAATTAAATAAATACCATATGCAATTTTGTAGTGTTTTATGCTCCCTGTGCCTCCTGTCCTGCCCCTGGTTCCTCCTGAACCACACCCACCCCGTCTGCCCCCAAATAATTGTATATGACATGTAATTTTGTTCCCCAATGCTTTGAAAGCATTGCGGAAAAAGTTGGCGCTATACAGATAAAGATTCTTATTACTATTGTTCCAGGAGGTGACGGGGAGCTAGGGGGAATGGAAGTTTTTTTACTTCCCCGTTTCCTGCGGTGTCAATCGGTGAAGGTTGTGCTGGGCAAAAGTATGTCTCTTCTATGAGGGCCGCGCACACCCACTCCCATAGACTTGTATGGGATTGGAAAGAACTCACGGGAAAATCGCCTTTAAGATTTATAGTGTCCTGGAAGGTGAGAACTGCAGCGTATCCTGTGTGACCCGGTACTCTCCTGTTGTGTTGCAGCCTATATTATAGTAGGGCTTATATGTTGTGTGCTTTATATATGCAAGGCTGGAGCAAAAGGAACACAGAAGCTCCTAAAGGTTGTTTGTCCAAGATATGAGAACTTACCTCCATGCCGTAATCCCACCTATGAGTATGGGACCCCATAAACATTGTGTCACAACTCAACACTCTGCTTGACTCCCCAAGATGAGTGGGGGTCATAATAGAACTCTGGTTGGGTACGAGGCATAAGCATCCCTACCCTCAAGAGTAAACCTATGGTAAAGGACCTAGATAGGGAATTACTAGCCCAGGGACAGGCCCGCATGCTGCACACGGCATCAGTATAGAATAAGAGAGACAGTGATGAAAGGCAATAATGATGCTCTATAGTAACTGTATATCGTATTTTCAGCTTCTATAAAAATATTATTTTACAAAAGCTTATTCTGAGATTTTCTACAGACAGCTTCCTCATTTAACAGGAAAACGCTCTTCATATACTAACAACAGTCATAGAACAGTCACAGACGGTCGCTGTCTGACTATGAGGCATAAAGCTATTTCCTCTTCTGCAGATTAACGAAGACGACCGTGGAGAAGAGGAATCTGCTGGAGACTGATGACACACCAGGTGACTGGCTCCTCAGGAGAAAGGCAAATCATCTTTGCATGTATATGTGTGTGTGTGTGTATGTATATATATGTGTATATATATATATTGCAATTGGTTGCTGCCCATGTCAAGACGCATCCTTGTTTATATGGAGTTCTCCTGCGTTATAGAATGAAGAGGAACTATCTAGATTACACTCAGAGCTATGTGACCTGTCTTAAGGCCCATTTACATGCAACGATTATCACTCAAAAGCCATCGTTTGAGCAATAATCATTGTGTGTAAATGCTGCCATCTTTCACTCTTCCGCTGAATGATGATTTTTTTAGCTGAACATACATCCATTGTCAGCAGGAGAGAAGATAATACAGTCTGCATGCTGTGTTTGCTGTTTATGGTGCTGTATTTTCCATGGGAGTGCTGATTACATTGTATTCATCTTGCAGCCCCAAGGCAGAACAAAGGAGCTGAATGCAGAGAATAGACCACCTGCTGTTCCCTGCATACAGGTCCTGGAGGCTCATTTACATGCAAATGAAGGTGAAAAGCTGCTACTGTCCTTTAGCAGTTTATCCACAAATCGCTCAAAACATATCTTTTGAACAATTTATCTTTGCGTGTAAATGGGCCTTTAGTGTCCCCACTTAGCTCTTATTAATTTGAACCACATAGATATACCTGAAGCGCTTGAATTGCGATAATACTATTTAACAGGGTTCGGCTAACGTATTATATTATATGATCAGTTATCTGGTAAATGAGTCACCTCCATTGTACGCTGTCACTAATCCTTTATAATCCGCTAGTAGTGAGACCCTTCATGGAAGATGTTTTTGTCTCCCTCAGGTTCCTTAGGCACAGGACTCTCACAGATAAAGACGATGGTCCTTTCCATCAATGACCCACCAAGGATGGAGAAGGACAGAGACCACATGGCTGCCCGGATATTAGACCTCACCATGGAGATCATCTACTGGATAACTGGGGAGGTGAGAGCTTCACATGATGTCACTCTTATCTCTAGTAATAAACAGGGGAATGACAGGAAAGGTGAAGGATTCTTAGCCTCCATGTAGTGATCAGTGTCTCACCATCCACAGGATTACACAGTAGTGAAGAAGTGGTCTGGTGAGTGTGTGACCCCCCGTGTGTCAGGAGGACAGAGCCGGACCCAGAGCCCCATCACTGAGCCTTCACCTCATTCACTGATACATGAGCAGAAGATCCTAGAACTTACCCACAGGATCACTGAGCTGCTGACCGGAGAGGTGGGCGCTGCTGGGAATGGGGGACATTATATAATACCGCCAAGGGAAGAGTCTGGAGGATGACAGTATATTGTGTATGTCAGGTTCCTATACGGTGTCAGGACGTCACTGTCTATTTCTCCATGGAGGAGTGGGAGTATTTAGAAGGACACAAGGATCTGTACAAGGAGGTCATGATGGAGGATCAGCAGCCCCTCACATCACTGGGTAAGAGGAGACCTTCCTTTATTCTGGAGACCAGTTTTGATGGTCGCCATCATCTGATCATCAGATATATAATGTATTCAGTCTCTCTGGTTATTTCCCATAGATGGATCCAGTCAGCGAAATGCCCCAGAGAGATGTCCCAGTCCTCTATATTCCCAGGATTGTCCAGAGAAAAAGCAGAATCTCCCACCGAATCATCAGGTAGATGAAGCTGAATCTTTTGCAAACTCTCTCCTACCTCTTGGTTTTGAATGCATGCGCTTTTGTAAAATCTTTGTACATTTTTGCCATGTGTTATCTAAACTTTATATTTTCTTAAACTATAATTATTCCTCTGTAGAATGCAAGTTTCGGAATTAAAACAATTTGGTTTACAGAAACGTTATACAAGTTCTTCAACTTGAAACTTGCCTTCTACAGAGGAATAATTATAAGAAGATATGAAGTTTAGATAACGGACAAAAACACTGAAAGTTTTACAACAATACATGCGTTCAGAACAAATAGTAGCACTGGATATATTGCCTCACCTGGGCTCGTGAGGCTGCTAACTGGACCCTAAGGAACTGGCAGCATGCGACTCTGTCCAATGAGTCACAGTACCAATTCTGTTGGGCTGATGGTAGGATTTGTGTGTTGAATGGAAGCCATGGATCTCAGTTGTTAATAAAGCAATGTGCAGGTTGTTGTTGGTTCCCTATTGGTGTGCTGTATATTCTTATGATATGCGTTGTGTCCACTGATCCACCGAAACATGCAATTGACTTATGCCTACTATTTTTTGCTGCTTTTGTAGCCCTTCATGGACTTCATGTACCCTCACAATAATGGGATATTCCTGCAGGATAATGCATCGTGCTATTGAGCCCAACTCATCCAGAATTGGTTTCAGTTGCACTCTGCAGAGTTCCTGTTTACCCGATATGAGCCCAATGAAGCATTTATGGGATGTGATGGAGAGGTTCATATGCATCAGAGATACGGCACCTACAAATACCACTGAGCTGTGGGTGGCTATCCAGCCAGCATGGCCCACCATCCCTCCAGACGTCTCCATCCACTTGTGGAATCACGTCACGTTGAGTTGCTGCACTTTGCTGGACTAGAGGGGTTCCTAAAGAATATTAGTTCCTGTTCGTCGACTTTTGGCACATCAGTGTAATTAGTTTTGATTTCCTTCAGTGGATATTTTTCCTTGTCCTTATTGAGAATTTATGTATTTTTTGGCAGTCCTACATCCCAGGACCACTGGGTGGTTTTCGTAGAAGTTTCTATTGTAGTGAGCTGTTTTCATTTGATTGTGGACCGCAGTTTTATTCAATTCAGGCTGGGGGAGCGCTGATAGTGCAGAGTGGTGATGGACATAAAATAGAGGTTTTATTTTCTCATGTCCTATTGTGGGATTCTTGCAGGAAAGTTCTGGTGGAACGACGAGTGAAGTCAAGGAACCCAAATCAGTGGCAGTAAATGGTAAGAGCCTTTCATAAATCTTGTTTGACTGTAAATTACTCTAATAATGCAATAACTTGTAGAAAGCTCAGAAAATGATCTTCCTCCTAATCATCATTATTATGTGTCTGTGTAAGTCACTATGTTGGTGTTTGGGTTTTTCATTGCATTGTGTTCCCCGACTCTGGTGGGTTTGGTTCTGGGTGTATTGCTGTTGGCACACACCTTGGGGTGATTGGGGAGGGTTTTATTTCCTCTTCACTTTGGGCTGTGCTCTGTTCAATTTTTCTATTCAGTCT